>NC_135955.1:93165907-93315907 GCF_053455715.1 Rhinoraja longicauda | reverse complement strand
GGTCACGGTGGCGCAGCGGTAAAGTTGCTGCCTTACAGCGAATGCAGCGCCGGAGACCCGGGTTCCATCCCGACTACGGGTGCCGTCTGTACAGAGTTTGTACGTTCTCCCCGTGACCCGCGTGGGTTTTCTCCGGGTGCCCCGGTTTTCTCCCACACTCCAAAGATGTACAGGTTTGTAGGTTAATTGGCTTGGTATAAATGTAAAAATTGTCCCTAGTGTGTGTAGGATAGTGTTAATGTGCGGGGATCGCTGGTCGGCGCGGACCCGGTGGGCCGAAGGGCCTGTTTCCGCGCTGTATCTCTAAACTAAATTAAACTAAAAACTAAACTAAACTACAGAGGGTGGTGGGCACTGCCCGGTCCATCACGGGTACTGACCTCCCCACTATCGCAGGGATCTACAGGAGGCGCTGCCTCAGAAAGGCAGCCGGCATCATCAGAGACCCACACCACCCTGGCCACACTCTCACTGACCCACACCACCCTGGCCACACTCTCACTGACCCACACCACCCTGGCCACACTCTCACTGACCCACACCACCCTGGCCACACTCTCACTGACCCACACCACCCTGGCCACACTCTCACTGACCCACACCACCCTGGCCACACTCTCACTGACCCACACCACCCTGGCCACACTCTCACTGACCCACACCACCCTGGCCACACTCTCACTGACCCACACCACCCTGGCCACACTCTCACTGACCCACACCACCCTGGCCACACTCTCACTGACCCACACCACCCTGGCCACACTCTCACTGACCCACACCACCCTGGCTACACTCTCACTGACCCACACCACCCTGGCCACACTCTCACTGACCCACACCACCCTGGCCACACTCTTACTGACCCACACCACCCTGGCCACACTCTCACTGACCCACACCACCCTGGCTACACTCTCACTGACCCACACCACCCTGGCCACACTCTCACTGACCCACACCACCCTGGCCACACTCTTACTGACCCACACCACCCTGGCCACACTCTCACTGACCCACACCACCCTGGCCACACTCTCACTGACCCACACCACCCTGGCCACAAGACAGGTGGGACTCGTGTTGATGGGGCATGTTGGCTGGTGTGGGGCAAGTTGGGTCGAAGGGCCTGTTTCCACACCTCGTTGCAATATTTCGCTTTATGGCAAAATAGTCAATAGACAATAGGTGCAGGAGGAGGCCATTCGGCCCTTCGAGCCAGCACCGCCATTAACCGTGATCATGGCTGATCATTCTCAATCAGTACCCCGTTCCTGCCTTCTCCCCATACCCCCTGACTCCGCTATCCTTAAGAGCTCTATCTTGCTCTCTCTTGAATGCATTCAGAGAATTGGCCTCCACTGCCTTCTGAGGCAGAGAATTCCACAGATTCACAACTCTCTGACTGAAAAAGCTTTTCCTCATCTCCATTCTAAATGGCCTACCCCTTATTCTTAAACTGTGGGCCCTGGTTCTGGACTCCCCCAACATTGGGAACATGTTTCCTGCCTCTAGCGTGTCCAACCCCTTAATAATCTTATACGTTTCGATAAGATCCCCTCTCATCCTTCGATCAATTTACTACCAAAATCAATTTACAACCAATGCTTTTTCTCAGGAGCTGAACCAAGTTCTACCGCAACACGAAAAGGAGTTTGGTGCATATTTTAAAGTCACGTTTTGATCCCTTGTTACTTCTTCCATTGGACGTTTCTCTGATTTGATGATTGGGTTCAGATGAATTCCAGGTGTGAATTAGACGTCCTTAAGTGGAAGACAGCGTGGAGTTGTGTCAGAGCAGACAGCCGCCCACTTTAACAGTTCAGTCACGTTCTGGTGGATGTGGAGAGAGGGACAGACAGCACCTGGCAAATAAGTGGCAGGTGGTTTTGCTGAAGCATTTCACTGGAGATTTGGAGTGACGTTAAGACTTTAGGCGTTCGAGATACCGCACAGAAACAGGCTCTTCTGCTTACACCCCAGCGGTATGAACTTAGAAACATAGAAACATAGAAACATAGAAAATAGGTGCAGGAATAGGCCATTCGGCCCTTCGAGCCTGCACCGCCATTCAATATGATCATGGCTGATCATCCAACTCAGTATCCTGTACCTGCCTTCTCTCCATACCCCCTGATCCCTTTAGCCACAAGGGCCACATCTAACTCCCTCTTAAATATAGCCAATGAACTGGCCTCAACTACCTTCTGTGGCAGAGAATTCCACAGATTCACCACTCTCTGTGTGAAAAAAACCGTTCTCATCTCGGTCCTAAAAGACTTCCCCCTTATCCTTAAACTGTGACCCCTTGTTCTGGACTTCCCCAACATCGGGAACAATCTTCCTGCATCTAGCCTGTCCAACCCCTTAAGAGTTTTGTAAGTTTCTATAAGATCCCCCCTCAATCTTCTAAATTCCAGCGAGTACAAGCCGAGTCTATCCAGACTTTCTTCATATGAAAGTCCTGCCATCCCAAGAATCAATCTGGTGAACCTTCTCTGTACTCCCTCTATGGCAAGAATGTCTTTCCTCAGATTAGGAGAACAAAACTGTACGTTGATTTCAATATTGACTTCTCTAACTTCAGATAGCCCCTGCTTTCCCTCTCCATCCCCTCCCCCTTCCCAGTTCTCCCACCAGTCTTCCTGTCTCCGAGTTTTTGAAGATTTAACTAGGAAAATGGATGTGGTGTACCTCGACTTTCAGAAAGCCTTTGACAAGGTCCCACATAGGAGATTAGTGGGCCAATTTCGAGCACATGGTATTGGAGGCAGGGTACTGACATGGATAGAAAATTGGTTGACAGACAGAAAGCAAAGAGTGGGGATAAATGGGTCCCTTTCAGAATGGCAGGCAGTGACTAGTGGGGTACCGCAAGGCTCGGTGCTGGGACCACAGCTATTTACAATATACATTAATGACTTGGATGAAGGGATTAAAAGTACCATTAGCAAATTTGCAGATGATACAAAGCTGGGTGGTAGTGCGAACTGTGAGGAAGACGCTATGAGGTTGCAGGGTGACTTGGACAGGTTGTGTGAGTGGGCGGATGCATGGCAGATGCAGTTTAATGTGGATAAGTGTGAGGTTATCCACTTTGGTGGTAAGAATAGGAAGGCAGATTATTATCTGAGTAGTGTCAAGTTAGTAATAGGGAACGTACAACGAGATCTGGGTGTCCTAGAGCATCAGTCACTGAAAAGAAGCATGCAGGTACAGCAGGCAGTGAAGAAAGCCAATGGAATGTTGGCCTTCATAACAAGAGGAGTTGAGTATAGGAGCAAAGAGGTCCTTCTGCAGTTGTACAGGGCCCTAGTGAGACCGCACCTGGAGTACTTTGTGCAGTTTTGGTCTCCAAATTTGAGGAAGGATATTCTTGCTATTGAGAGCATGCAGCGTAGGTTTACTAGGTTAATTCCCGGAATGGCGGGACTATCATATGTTGAAAGACTAGAGCGACTAGGTTTGTATACACTGGAATTTAGAAGGATGAGAGGAGATCTTATCGAAACTTTTTCAGTCAGAGAGTTGTGAATCTGTGGAATTCTCTGCCTCAGAAGGCAGTGGAGGCCAATTCTCTGAATGCATTCAAGAGAGAGCTAGATAGAGCTCTTAAGGATAGCGGAGTCAGGGGGTATGGGGAGAAGGCAGGAACGGGGTACTGATTGAGAATGATCAGCCATGATCACAGTGAATGGCGGTGCTGGCTCGATGGGCCGAATGGCCTCCTCCTGCACCTATCGTCTATTGTCTATTACCATTCTCTGTGTGAAAAAGTTGCTCTTCATTTTCCTACTAGCTTAGAAATGGAGTTTATACGTTCTCCCTGTGACCTGCGTGGGTTTTCTCCGGGAGCTCCAGTTTCCTCTCACGCTCCAAAGTCGTGCTAGGTGTGTAGGCTTCCTACAGAGATATCGGCCTGCAGGGGGAGCCACTGAGACGCCCCTTTCTTGCCCGCAGATGGCCGGAGACCAGGAGTTGGAGCTGGAGATGTAGGTGGCCTCGATGGGCAAGGAGTGACCAGTTTATCATGGCATCGTGTTTGGCACAGACATTGTGGGCTGAAGGGCCTGTTCCTGTGCTGTACTCTTTCATGTTCTATGATTGTTTTAGTTTAGTTTAGAGATACAGCGCGGAAACAGGCCCCTTCGGCCCACCGGGTCCGCGCCGACCAGCGATCCCCGCACACTAACACTATCCTACACCCACTAGGGACAATTTACATTTTTACCAAGCCAATTAACCTACAAACCTGCACGTCTTTGGAGTGCGGGAGGAAACCGGAGATCCTGGAGAAAACCCACGCAGATCACGGGGAGAACGTACAAACTCCGTACAGATGGCGCCCGTAGTCGGGAGCAAACCCGAGTCCCCGGCGCTGCATTCGGTGTAAGGCAGCAACTCTACCGCTGCGCCACCGTGCCGGTCTAGATTGTTCTATGTTCCAAGTACAACATGAAGAAACACAATATTTCTTATGCAAACATATACCATTCTTAAGAATGGACCTGGACAAGCTAGATTCAGGAAAAATGTTCCCAATGTTGGGGGAGTCCAGAACCAGGGGCCACACAGCCTAAGAATAAAGGGGAAGCCATTTCGGACTGAGATGAGGAAAAACTTATTCACCCGGAGAGTTGTGAATCTGTGGAATTCTCTGCCACAGAGGGCAGTGGAGGCCGATTCACTGGATGTTTTCAAGAGAGAGTTAGATTTAGCTCTTAGGGCTAACGAAATCAAGGGATATGGGGAAAAAGCAGGAACGGTACTGATTGTGGACGATCAGCCATGATCATATTGAATGGCGGTGCTGGCTCGATGGGCCAAATGGCCTCCCCCTGCACCTATTGTCTGTTGTCTATTGCCATTTCGGACTGAGATGAGGAAAAACGTTTTCACCCAGAGAGATGTGAATCTGTGGAATTCTCTGCCACAGAGGATCGAATGGCCTCCTCCTGCACCTATTGTCTATGTTTTTCTGTACTGCAGATTCTGGTGTGTACTGTAGATAGACACAAAGTTTGGGAGTAACTCAGCGGTTCAGACTGCATCTCTGGAGAAAAAAAGATGGGTGACGTTTCGGGTCAAGGTGTCTGAGGAAGGGTCTCGACCCGAAACGCCACCCATTCCTTCTCTCCAGAGATGCTGCCTGTCCCGCTGAGTTACTCCAGCACTCTGTGCCTACCTTCGTGAAGAAAAACAACATGGCTGTGTGATGTCCACCAGCAGGGGGAAGCACAGAGCTCCTCTCGTCCAAGTACAAAGTGCAACTTCAACATCAAGCTTCAATAAAAGCTCTGTGCACTTTCAAAACTTAGTCAGAGGATTGTGCACAGTTTTGGTCTCCTAATTTGAGGAAGGTCGTCCTTGCTATTGAGGCAGTGCAGCGTAGGTTCACCAGGTTAATCCCCGGGATGGCGGGACTGTCGTATGAGGAAAGATTGGAAAGACTGGGCTTGTATTCACTGGAGTTTAGAAGGATGAGAGGGGATCTTATAGAGACGTATAAAATTATAAAAGGACTGGACAAGCTAGATGCAGGAAAAATATTCCCAATGTTGGGCGAGTCCAGAACCAGGGGCCACACACAGTCTAAGAATAAAGGGGAGGCCATTTAAAACTGAGGTGAGAAGTAACTTTTTCACCCAGAGAGTTGTGAATTTGTGGAATTCACTGCCACAGAGGGCAGTGGAGGCCAATTCAATGGATGGATTTAAAAGAGAGTTAGATAGAGCTCTAGGGGCTAGTGGAATCAAGGGATATGGGGAGAAGGTAGGCACGGGTTACTGATTGTGGATGATCAGCCATGATCACAATGAATGGCGGTGCTGGCTCGAAGGGCCGAATGGCCTCCTCCTGCAACTATTTTCTATGTTTCAATGTTTCTAAGATTCACAAATTGTGAAATGGCGTAAATGGTGGGCCGAGGAATAAGCCCGTCTGTCACAGCCTGCCATTCAAGGAACCTCTGCTCTTTTGTGATTAGTACCGGTGTCGGAGGTTATGGGGAGAAGACAGGAGAATGGGGTTCGGGTTAATTTCACTGTAGCTTGGTACACATGATGATGAAGAAATGATTGAATGGCATTTTGTTGTCGTGTTTGAAGGATACGCATAGAATGGAGGGATATGGATCACATGCATTTCTGAAGTCCCAAAGACAATAGACAATAAACAACAGACAGTAGGTGCAGGAGTAGGCCATTCGGCCCTACATAGAAACCTAGAAAATAGGTTCAGGAGGAGGCCATTCGGCCCTTTGAGCCAGCACCGGCATTCACTGTGATCATGTCTGATCATCCACAATCAGTACCCCGTTCCTGCCTTCTCCCCATACCCCCTGACTCCGCTATCCTTAAGACCTCTATATAGCTCTCTCTTGAATGCATTCAGAGAATTGGCCTCCAATGCCTTCTGAGGCAGAGAATTGCACAGATTCACAACTCTCTGGGTGGAAAATGTTTTTCTCATCTTAGTTCTAAATAGCCTAATCCTTATTCTCAAACCGTGGCCCCTGTTTCTGGACATGTGGGGTTGTAGGTTAATTGTTCTCTGAAATTCTGGTCCACGGTTTTTTAATCAGGGAATTAGGGGAGGGCACCAGTAAATGGGGGAATTCGGGGAGGGCACCAGTAAATGGGGGAATTAGGGGAGGGCACCAGTAAATGGGAGTGTATCAGAGACTGCTAGTATACGGGATGATCGCTGGACAACGGTCTCATAGAAACATAGACAATAGGACATCTGTAAAAGTTCCAACCAAATTGAATTAGCTTTTATTTCTGAAGTCTATGTTAAATGTTCACATTGAGGGTCTTTTGAAAATCGCGTCTGGAGCTAATGTCAGATGAGTATCGCAAAACTTGCCCGCTTCCAGCACATCGTTATTCTAGAACATCGGGGCGGCACGGTGGCGCAGCGGTAGAGTTGCTGCCTCACGGCACCAGAGACCCGGGTTCCATCCCGACTACGGGCGCTGTCTGTACGGAGTTTGTACGTTCTCCCCGTGACCTGCGTGGGTTTTCCCGGGTGCTCCGGTTTCCTCCCACACTCCAAAGACGTGCAGGTTTGTAGGTTAATCGGCTTGGTGTAAATAAATGTAAATTGTGTCTAGTGTGGGGGAATTAGGCACCAGTAAATGGGGGGGGGAATTAGAGGAGGGCACCAGTATATGGGGTGAATTAGGGGAGGGCACCAGTAAATGGGGGGGAATTAGGGGAGGGCACCAGTAAATGGAAGTGTATCAGAGACTGCTAGTATACGGGATGATCGCTGGACAACGGTCTCATAGAAACATAGACAATAGGTGCAGGAGGAGACCATTCGGCCCTTCGAGCCAGCACCGCCATTCATTGTGATCATGGCTGATCATCCACAACCAGTAACCCGTGCCTGCCTTCTCCCCTTACCCCTTGATTCCGCTAGCCCCTAGGGTCTGAAGAAGGGTCTTGATCCAAAACGTCACCCATTCCTTTTCTCCAGAGATGCTGCCTGACCCAATGAGTTACTCCAGCACTCTGTGAAACGTCACCTATCCATGTTCCCCAGGGATGCTGCCTGACCCGCTGAGTTACTCCAGCATTTTGTGATAGCCCCTAGAGCTCTATCTAACTCTCATTTAAATTCATCCAGTGAATTGGCCTCCACTGCCCTCTGTGGCAGAGAATTCCACAAATTCACAACTCTCTGGGTGAAAATGTTTTTTCTCACCTCAGTTTTAAATGGCCTGCCCTTTATTCGTAGACTGTGGGCCCGGACATTGTAGGCCCGGACACTGTAGGCCTGGTCACTGTAGGCCTGGTCACTGTAGGCCTGGTCACTGTAGGCCTGGTCACTGTAGGCCTGGACAATGTAGTGAGTATTCGACAGTCATGGCGTATCAGGTGTGCTAAAGGGCCCTGTTTCTATTCCATAAGATAATAATTCTCTAGAGCATGAATTTCCTCTGCACCTAGTGTTGCAACTTACTCACTCCCAAATACGGGACAAGGTGACGTCACCGCCCCGCGCCCAACTTGACCTCACCCAGCCAGCGGCCACGTGCTCCCTTCCACCAATGGTGGCCGCCCGGGCCGGTAGACGGGTTGCTACGCAACCTCCATTAGGCGGCGCCCAGGCCTACACTTCCCGGGACTACAGCGACACCCGGGGTATAGTGTCCGGGCCTACAGTGTCCGGGCCTACAGTGTCCGGGCCTACAGTGTCCGGGCCTACAGTGTCCGGGCCTACGGTGTCGGGGCTACGGTGTCCGGGCCTACAGTGTCCAGGCCTACAATGTCCGGGCCTACAGTGTCCAGGCCTACAGTGTCCAGGCCTACAGTGTCCAGGCCTACAGTGTCCGGGCCTACAGTGTCCGGGTCTACAGTGTCCAGGCCTACAGTGTCCAGGCCTACAGTGTCCGGGCCTACAGTGTCCGGGCCTACAGTGTCCAGGCCTACAGTGTCCGGGCCTACGGTGTCCGGGCCTACGGTGTCGGGGCTACGGTGTCCGGGCCTACAGTGTCCGGGCCTACAATGTCCGGGCCTACAGTGTCCAGGCCTACAATGTCCGGGCCTACAATGTCCGGGCCTACAGTGTCCAGGCCTACAGTGTCCAGGCCTACAGTGTCCAGGCCTACAGTGTCCAGGCCTACAATGTCCGGGCCTACAGTGTCCGGGCCTACAGTGTCCAGGCCTAATACAGGACAAGGGCGGTCCCGTACGGGACAAACCACTTTAGCCCAAAATACGGGATGTCCCGGCTAATACGGGACAGTTGGCAATCCGATCTACACCCTCTCTAATGCTCTCACGTTTCTCCTGCACTCTATGAATTTTACATGTCCTTGGCTTCTCAAAAAGTATGTTCTTTGGATCTATTTATATTTCAGTTCAAATTGCCTTTTCCAGCTGACCAGAACCATGCCTTTCCTTCGACTTTCAGCACTTACATGCTTATTTGTTTTAATGGGGAAAGGCCGCACGTTCTGGAAATGTGAAATAGAAACAGTAAAGGCTGCAAATAGCCATCAGCTGAGGCAGCATCTGGATCGAGATACAGAGTCCCACCGAAAGGTCAGTGTGTGGAGACGCGAACTATTTATCTTGCCAAGTCGAGCTGAGATTTCCCAGTTTAGTTTAGTTTAGTTTGGAGATACAGCGCGGAAACAGGCCCTTTCGGCCCGCGCCGACCAGCGATCCCCGTACACTAACACTATCCTACACCCACTAGGGACGATTTTTCCCATTTTACCCAGCCAATTAACCCCCCCCCTACAAACCTGCACGTCTTTGGAGTGCGGGAGGAAACCGAAGATCTCGGAGAAAACCCACGCAGGTCACGGGGAGAACGTACAAACTCCGTACAGACAGCGCCCGTAGTCGGGATGGAACCCGGGTCTCCGGCGCTGTGAGGCAGCAACTCTACCGCTGCGCCACCGTGCCGCCCAAAGCAGTTATTTCTGCTTTGTTATTCCCGCGGTAAGTTCATAAGTTCATCAGTGATAGGAGCAGAATTAGTGCAGAATAGGAGCAGAATTGGTTGGCATGAAGGGCCTTTTTCCACACCGTATGACGCTGATTCTAAGATTTTAGAAAATTGGGATATGTTAATTGATTGTAGTCGAATTTGGCCATTCGGCCCATCAAGTCTACTCCGCCACTCAATCATGGCTGACCTATCTCTCCCCTCCTAACCCCATTCTCCTGCCTTCTCCCCATAACCCCTCACGCCCGTACTAATCAAGAATCTATCTATCTCTGCCTTAAACATATCCATTGACTTGGCCTCCACAGCCTTCAGCCTTACACTTGCCTACATTGGTCAGGCGTTGAGTATAAGAGTCGGGAATAGACAATAGACAATAGGTGCAGGAGGAGGCCATTCGGCCCTTCGAGCCAGCACTGTCATTCACTGTGATCAAGGCTGATCATCCACAATCAGTACCCCATTCCTGTCTTCTCCCCATACCCCCTGACTCCGCTATCATTAAGAGCTCTATCTAACTCTCTCTTGAAAGCATCCATTGTAGGTTAATTGACTTGGTGGTAAATGTAAAAATTGTCCCTAGTGGGTGTAGGATAGTGTTAGTGTGCGGGGATCGCTGGTCGGCGCGGACCCGGTGGGCCGAAAGGACCTGTTTCCGTGCTGTATCTCTAAATTAGGGCCCTGGTGAGACCATACCTGGAATATTATGTGCAGCTTTGGTCTCCTAATTTGAGGAAGGACGTCCTTGCTATTGAGGCAGTACAGCGTAGGTTCACAAAATTAATCCCTGGGATGGTGGGACTGTCATATGAGGAAAGATTGGAAAGATTGAGCTTGTATTCACTGGAGTTTAGAAGGATGAGAGGGGATCTTATAGAGACGTATAAAATCATAAAAGGACTGGACAAGCTAGATGCAGGAAAAATGTTCCCAATGTTGGGGGAGTCCAGAACCAGGGGCCACACAGTCTAAGAATAAAGGGGAGGCCATTTAAAACTGAGGTGAGAAGAAACCTTTTCACCCAGAGAGTTGTGAATTTGTGGAATTCTCTGCCACAGAGGGCAGTGGAGGCCAATTCACTGGATGGATTTAAAAGAGAGTTAGATAGAGCTCTAGATAGAACCTGGCGGACTGGTGCTCAGATAACAACCTGTCCCTAAACACCTCCAAGACCAAGGAGCTGATCATCAACTTCCATAGGTCACATAACGGGGAATATGCCCCGATCTTTATCAACGGGGACAGTGTGGAGAGAGTGTCCAGCTTCAAGTTTCTGGGCACTCACATTTTGGAGGACCTAACATGGTCCAATAACACTGCTGCGCTGGTCAAGAAGGCACAGCAACGACTGTTCTACCTGAGAACACTGAAAAAGTCTGGTCTTCCCCAACAGCTGCTGACGACCTTCTACCGCTGCACCATAGAGAGCATCCTAACACATGGCATCCCTGTGTGGTACCTCAGCTGCACGGAGGCAGGGAGGAAAGCTCTTCAGCGGGTAGTCCATAGAGCTCAGAGGACCATCGGAACACAGCTACCAGCCTTGGAGGGCATCTACAACACACGATGCCTCAGAAAAGCCACCAGCATCCACAAAGACTCTTCACACCCCTGCAACAGTCTGTTCGAACTTCTACCATCGGGCAGACGATACAAGGCCTTCTACGCCCGCACCTCCAGACTCAGGAACAGCTTCATCCCCAGGGCCATAGCTGCTATGAACCGGTCCTGCTGAGCCGGATGGTCACATCGCACAGTGAACCGGCACAGATCTACTTGCACTTTATTCTGTCTTAAAACTGTTACAATTTGTTTCGTTGGGTTGTTGTTGTTTAAACTAACTAAATTATTGCATCGTATGGGAGGCACATTCCCAATCTCGTTGTACCCCTGTACAATGACAATAAAGATATATTGTATTGTATTGTATTGTAAGGGTTAGCGGAATCAAGGGATATGGGGAGAAGGCAGGCACGGGTTACTGATTGTGGATGATCAGCCATGATCACAATGAATGGCAGTGCTGGCTCGAAGGGCCAAATGGCCTCCTCCTGCACCTATTTTCTATGTGTCTATGTTTCTAACTAAACGGAACAAAACTATCTTCCTCCACAGCCATTCTTCCTTCTCCAACAGCGTTTCCAACACAGAACCGTTTACCGGTGGACTCTGTGTCAGGTGAATGAACAGCCTTTAAACCACCTACTTACACAATGCCCCAGCTTGCCCTGATCCGGACCTCACTGCTAATTAACCTCTGCTGTGACAGCTTTCATTAACTGAAGGTTGCCAGGGCAATGGCAAGCAAAGTTGCAAGATCACATTTTAATTGGGGATTAAAAAGCTCCTTTCCAGGGAAAAAAATATTAACCAATGCATTGCCTATCAACGTGTGTGGATCTAGATTTGACCCTTTGAGGAACTCGAGGGCAAAGATACTGGAGGAGCAAGATAGACCACTCGACACTAAAAACCGCAGTGCGTCACGGCGCCATTTTAGTAGGCAGAAACTTGCAGAAACATTTAAAAATAAAAATCTGTGAATTGATGGATGAGATATATTCTGCATTTTAATGGTATCATCACACATACTGTTCCCCCTCAACACTGATTACACTGCGAGAGGCAGAGCGAATGGCGGGTTTTACTTACTAAAATGGCGGACGTTTCGCTCCTTTGCGTACTACACTTCAGTATAGTCGATTTCAACGGAGTGGTCCATCTTGTTCCTCTAGTATCTTTGCTTGAGGGCGGCACGGTGGCGCAGCGGTAGAGTCGCTGCCTCACAGCGCCAGGGAGACCCGGGTTCCATCCCGACTACGGGCGCTGTCTGCACGGAGTTTGTACGTTCTCCCCGTGACCTGCGTGGGTTTTCTCCGGGTGCTCCGGTTTCCTCCCACACTTCGAAGACGTGCAGGTTTGTTGATTAATTGGCTTGAGTGAAAATTGTAAATTGTCGGACTATCTTTAATCGGACTTTACTGTATTTTCTCACACTAAACATTATTCCCTTTATCCTGTATCTATTCAGTGTTAATGGCTCGATTGTAATCATGTATTGTCTTTCCGCTGACTGGTTAGCACGTAACAAAAGCTTTTCACTGTACCTCGGTACACGTGACAATAAGAATGAACTAAAATATAGTAACTCAAGGTGACGTTTCAGGTCGAGACCCTAATGCAGTCGTCTCGACCCGAAATTTCACCTATTCTATTTCTCCACAGATGCTGCCTGACCCGCTGAGTTACTCCAGCACTCTGTGAAACGTCACCTATCCATGTTCTCCACAGATGCTGCCTGTCCCGCTGAGTTACTCCAGCACTCTATGTCTATCTTCAGTGTAAACCAGCATCTGCAGTTCCTTGTGTATAAAGGTAACTGCAGGTGCTGGTTTAAACTGAAGATTCACTCTATATCCCTCTCTTTCCCCTCCCCCTTCCCAGTTCTCCCACTAGTCTTCCTGTCTCCGACTACATCCTATCTTTGTCCTGCCTCCTCCCCTGACATCAGTCTGAAGAAGGGTCTCGACCCGAAACGTCACCCATTCCTTCTCTCCAGAGATGCTGCCTGACCCGCTGAGTTACTCCAGCACTGTGAAACGTCACATAGAAACATAGACATAGAAACATAGAAAATAGGTGCAGGAGTAGGCCATTCGGCCCTTCGAGCCTGCACCGCCATTCAATATGATCATGGCTGATCATCCAACTCAGTATCCCGTACCTGCCTTCTCTCCATACCCCCTGACCCCTTTAGCCACATCTAACTCCCTGTTAAATATAGCCGATGAACTGGCCTCAACTACCTTCTGTGGCAGAGAATTCCACAGATTCACCACTCTCTGTGGGAAAAAAATAATTCTCATCTCGGTCCTAGACAATAGACAATAGACAATAGGTGCAGGAGTAGGCCATTCAGCCCTTCGAGCCAGCACCTAAAAGACTTCCCCCTTATCCTTAAACTGTGACCCCTTGTTCTGGACTTCCCCAACATCGGGAACAATCCATGTTCTCCAGAGATGCTGCCTGACCCGCTGAGTTACTCCAGCACTTTGTGAAACGTCACCTATCTATGTTCTCCAGAGATGCTGCCTGACCCGCTGAGTTACTCCAGCACTCTGTGAAACGTCACCTGTCCATGTTCTCCAGAGATGCTGCCTGACCCGCTGAGTTACTCCAGCTTTTTTTGTGTCTATCTGCTGTTCCTTCCTACGCATTTAATTTCTGTCAGATGTTTTGCGCAGCTTGTGGAAGAAGTCAAAGGGAAGGAAGAGGACTAGCTAGCTTTTCATTACCTGCTCGGCTGGCCCATTTACCTCCCCGCACTGCGTCCTACGTCACCTGGGGCACGGAGAAATAACGGCCAACGATGAGCCAATTACTCACACAGTCTTTCTCAACAATCAGCTTTTAATAGGTGGAGATTGTGTGAGCTTTCAGAGCAAATTCACAATCAGTCAGCTTGATCTCATTTTGTTCCTTGCTTGATCTCATTTATTTTCTTCTTTCACGCAGTGTACAAAAGTCCTTGCAATTTGAAGTGATTATGTGGCTTTCTTTGTCAAATGTGTACCACCGCTTTGAACAAGGGAAGCGAGGCGAGGTTTACTTTAGTTTAGTTTAGACATGTGGGCAGTGGGCAGGTGTTAGAGATCTGCATGGGAAGGCATGTGGGAAAAGAAAACTGCAATAAATCGAAGATAGACACTAAAATGCCAGAGTAACTCAACTGGGACCATCCCAACGTTTAAGAAACAGTTAGACAGGTGCATGGATGGGACAGGTTTGGAGGGATATGGACCAAGCGCAAGCTGGTGGGACTAGTGTGGGCAAGTTGGGCCGAAAGGCCAGTTGGCACACTGTTTCACTGTATGTCCCTCTCCCTCTCCCTCTCCCTCTCCCTCTCCCTCTCCCTCTCCCTCTCCCTCTCCCTCTCCCTCTCCCTCTCCCTCTCCCTCTCCCTCTCCCTCTCCCTCTCCCTCTCCCCCTCTCCCCCTCTCCCCCTCTCTCCCTCTCCCCTCTTTCCCTCACCCTCCCTCCCTTTCTCCCTCTCCCCCTCTCTCCCTCCCCCTCCCCCTCCCTCCCTTCCTCCCCCTCCCTCTCCCTCTCCCTCTCTCTCTCTCTCTCTCTCTCTCTCTCTCTCTCTCTCTCTCCCCTCCTTTCTCTAAAATGGGGTTGAGAGGGAAAGATAGTCCAGCCTTGATTGAATGGCGTGATAGACTTGATGGGCCGAATGGCCCCTAATTCTGCTCCTAGAACTTATGATCTTGAATATACATACAGTGCCCTCCCTAATGTTTGGGACAAAGACCCATCATTTATTTATTTGCCTCTGTACTCCACAATTTGAGATTTGTAATAGAAAGAATCACATGTGGTTAAAGTGCACATTGTCAGATTTTATTGAAGGGTATTTTTATCCATTTTGGTTTCACCATGTAGAAATGACAGCTGTGTTTATACATAGTCCCCCCCCCCCCCCCCCCCCCCATTTCAGGGCACCATAATGTTTGGGACACATGGCTTCACAGGTGTTTGTAATTGCTCAGGTGTGTTTAATTGCCTCCTTCATGCAGGTATAAGAGAGCTCTCAGCACCTAATCTTTCCTTCAGTCTTTCCATCACCTTTGGAAGCCAACTCTAACTCTCTTTCAAATTCACCCAGTGAATTGGCCTCCACTGCCCTCTGTGGCAGAGAATTCCACAAATTCACAACTCTCAGGGTAAAAAAGTTTTTTCTCACCTCAGTTTTAAATGGTCTCCTCTTTATTCTTAGACTGTGTGGCCCCTGGTTCTGGACTCCCCCAACATTGGGAACTATTGCAACTTTTAAGAAATGTTTGGACAGGTGCATCGATAGGACAGGTTTGGAGGGATATGGGACAAACGCAGGCAGGTGGGACTAGTGTAGATGGGACATTGTTGGTCGGTGTGGGCAAGTTGGGCTGAAGGCCTTGTTCCCACACTATATGACTCTGATTCTATGACTATGACTCAACTCTGAATTTACTCCTATGTATTTGATGTAATAAAGTAAAGACTGGTGAAATAAAATATGACAATCTATTTTTAAACTATGTCAAAATCAATATTATATTATTTTATTTTAGTTTAGTTTAGTTTAGAGTTACAGCACAGAAACAGGCCCTTCGGCCCACCGCGTCCGTGCCGACCAGCAATCCCCGCACACTAACACTATCCTACACACACACTAGGGACAATTTACAATTATACCATACCAATTAACCAAAAAACCTGTACGTCTTTGGAGTGTGGGAGGAAGCAGGAGATCTCGGAGAAAACCCACGCAGGTCACGGGGAGAACGTACAAACTCCGTACAGACAGCACCCGTAGTCGGGATGGAACCCGGGTCTCTGGCGCTGTGAGGCAGCAACTCTACCGCTGTGCCACTGTGCCGCCCTTTGTGCTGACTTTGCATTGAATGTTGCACCCTTTATCCTTCATCTGTGCACGTAAATACAATCCTCATTGCATTTAAGTATAGGAAAAAAAACTGCAGATGCTGGTTTAATTCGAAGGTAGACACAAAATGCTGGAGCAACTCAACAGTTCAGGCAGCATCTCTGGAGAGAAGGAATGGGTGACGTTTCGGGTAGAGACCCTTCTTCAGACAAGGGTCTCGACCCGAAACGTCACCCATTCCTTCTCCCCCGAGATGCTGCCTGACCCGCTGAGTTATTCCAGCATTTTGTGTCTACCTTGTATTTAAGTATCACAAAATGCTGGAGTAACTCAGCAGGTCAGGCAGCATCTCAGGAGAGAGGGAATGGGTGATGTTTCGGGTCGAGACCCTTCTTCAGACTGATGTCAGGGGGGCGGAACAAAGAAAGATATCGGTTGATACAGGAAGACAGTGGAAGAACTGGGAAGGGGGAGGGGAAGAGAGGGACAGAGGAACTATCTAAAGATAGAGAAGTCAATGTTCATACCGCTGGGCTGTAAGCTGCCCAAGCGAAATATAAGGTGCTGTTCCTCCAATTTCCGGTGGGCCTCACTATGGCACTGGAGGAGGCCCAGGACAGAAAGGTCAGACTGGGAGTGGGAGGGGGAGTTGAAGTGCTCAGCCACAGGGAGATCAGGTTGGTTAAGGTGGACTGAGCGGAGGTGTTGAGCGAAACGATCGCCGAGCCTGCGCTTGGTCTCGCCGATGTAGAGAAGTTGACACCTGGAACAGCAGATACAATAGATGAGGTTGGAGGAGGTGCAGGTGAACCTCTGCCTCACCTGGAAAGACTGTTTGGGTCCTTGGATGGAGTCGAGGGGGGAGGTAAAGGGACAGGTTTTGGATGTATGATCTTTTCTTTGATTGGATAGCACGCAAGCAAAGCTTTTTCCTGTACCTCGGTACGCGACAATAACTAACCAAATTAAACAAAAAACGACGTGCAGAATTGAAGAGAACTCAACAAGTCAAATATATGATAATCTTCATGGCAATGCATCTCTGAGTGAAACATTCATTAAACTAAATAGGACACATATCAACTCAAGATTTGTATGCAAATTTCTAATTAACGATTAACTAAAAAAAATCAGATATAACTCAAAGATCATGTCATATCTGAATAAGTTACATTTACTTTGCTAAAAGGAACTTAGATGACTTATTAACAGCAGTATATTGAGGAGGTATATTAATTAAACTCAATTTATATATGTAGATAGGTTGATTACAAATGAGGGATCCTTTGGTAGTAGGTTGAGTAGCAGTTCCATGAGCAAGGCCGAGATGTTTAGTTAGATTCTAGAGGGATTAATGTTGTCCCTCTGGTAGAGATGCTATTTGTTCCATATCGTTTTTCCTTGGGGTTGCTAACTTCCTCACTCCTAAATACGGGACAAAGGGTGAAGTCACCGCCCCGCGCCCCACGTGACTTCACCCAGCCAGCGGCCACGTGCTCCCGCTCCCCCAATGGTGGCCGCCCGGGCCGGGAGGCGAGTTGCTATGCAACCTCCGTTAGGCGGTGCCCGGGCCTACACTGTCCGGGAATACAGCAGCCCCCGGGCTACAGTGTCCAGGCCTACAGTGTCCAGACCTACAGTGTCCGGGCCTACAGTGACCAGACCTACAGTGTCCAGGCCTACAGTGTCCAGGCCTACAGTGTCCAGGCCTACAGTGACCAGACCTACAGTGTCCAGGCCTACAGTGTCCAGACCTACAGTGTCCGGGCCTACAGTGTCCAGACCTACAGTGTCTGGGCCTACAGTGACCAGGCCTACAGTGTCCAGACCTACAGTGACCAGGCGCCTACAGTGTCCAGGCCTACAGTGTCCAGGCCTACAGTGTCCAGACCTACAGTGTCCAGACCTACAGTGTCCAGACCTACAGTGTCCAGGCCTACAGTGACCAGACCTACAGTGTCCAGGCCTACAGTGTCCAGGCCTACAGTGTCCAGACCTACAGTGTCCAGGCCTACAGTGTCCAGGCCTACAGTGTCCAGGCCTACAGTGTCCAGGCCTAGTGTCCAGACCTACAGTGACCAGGCCTACAGTGTCTAGACCTACAGTGACCAGGCCTACAGTGTCCAGGCCTATAGTGTCCAGACCTACAGTGACCAGGCCTACAGTGTCCAGGCCTACAGTGTCGAGACTTACAGGGTCCGGGCCTAATACGGGACAGTTGGCGACCCTATCTCCCTCACCTCAAATCTATGTCCTCTGGTTCTTGATCCCAGTCTGAAGAAGGGTCTCCACCTGAAACGTCACCCATTCCATCCCTCCCGAGATGCTGCCTGACCCGCTGAGTTACTCCAGCACTCTGTGAAACATCACCTATCCATGTTCTCCACAGATGCTGCCTGACCCGCTGAGTTACTCCAGCTTTTGGTGTCTATCTTGATTCTACTAGATAGAACTAGCTCTAGGGGCTAGTGGAATCAAGGGATATGGGGAGAAGGCAGGCACGGGTTACTGATTGTGGATGATCAGCCATGATCACAATGAATGGCAGTGCTGGCTCGAAGGGCCAAATGGCCTCCTCCTGCACCTATTATCTATGTTTCTATGTTTCTATGTTTCAACCCTCTCATGATTTTATACACATCTCTAAGATCACCGCTCATCCTCCTGCGCTCCAAGGAATAGAGTCCCAGTCTGTTCAACCTCTCCCTGTAGCTCTGGCCCTCGGGTGGCGCTACGGTAGAGTTGCTGCTTTACAGCGAATGCAGCGCCGGAGACTCAGGTTCGATCCTGACTACGGGTGCTGTACTGTAAGGAGTTTGTACGTTCTCCCCGTGACCTGCGTGGGTTTTCTCCGATATCTTCGGTTTCCTCCCACACTCCAAAGACGTACAGGTTTGTAGGTTAATTGACTGGGTAAAAATGTAAAAATTGTCCCTAGTGTGTGTAGGATAGTGTTAATGTGTGGGGATCGCTGGGCGGCGCGGACTTGGTGGGCCGAAAAGGCCTGTTTCCGCGCTGTATCTGAAATATGAAAAATAATATCATCCTCGTAAATCATCTCTGCAACCCTTCTTTCCAACTTGATGACATCTTTCCTGTAACATGGTCCTCTGGTTCTGAGGTCTGAGCTGGGTTCTGAGTTTTGATGGTAAATGGCCCATTTTACTTTGTAGTTCTTTGAAGTCGATAGGCACTGAATTAATTTGGGTGGTCACTGTGGTGCAGCAGTAGAGTTGCTGCCTTACAGCGAATGCAGCGCCAGAGACCCGGGTTCCATCCCGACTACGGGCGCCGTCTGTACGGAGTTTGTACGTTCTCCCCGTGACCTGCGTGGGTTTTCTCCGAGATCTTCGGTTTCCTCCCACACTCCAAAGACTTACTTGGCTTGGTGTAAGTGTAAAATTGTCCCTTGTGTGTGTAGGATAGTGTTAGGGGTTAGATTATTAAGGGGTTGGACACGTTAAAGGCAGGAAACATGTTCCCAATGTTGGGGGAGTCCAGAACAAGGGGCCACAGTTTAAGAATAAGGGGTAGGCCATTTAGAACTGAGATGAGGAAAAACTTTTTCAGTCAGAGTTGTGAATCTGTGGAATTCTCTGTCTCAGAAGGCAGTGGAGGCCAATTCTCTGAATGCATTCAAGAGAGAGCTAGATAGAGATCTTAAGGATAGCGGAGTCAGGCGGTATGGGGGGAGAAGGCAGGAACGGGGTACTGATTGAGAATGATCAGCCATGTTCACATTGAATGGCGGTGCTGGCTCGAAGGGCTGAATAGCCTCCTCCTGCACCTATTGTCTATTGTCTATTGTCTATATTGTGCGGGGATCGCTGGTCGGCGCGGACCCGGTGGGCCGAAAGGGCCAGTTTCCGCGCTGTATCTCTAAACTAAACTAAACTAATCTATGGTGAAAACCATTAACATGATAATGTATTTGCAACTGTACTGATAAGATACTACTACTAAGTCAAACTACTTTGACCTGCTGTAATTTTTGACACGAACTTGACTTTATTTGGACAGAAAACCTGGATAATTATGTGGTAATAAATTAGAAATGGTTTGATGTTTGGTCTTGCAGTTCCACAAGATTGGAATATAAATTGCTGGAATAATAAGTATCACTAAATTAACTTTGAGATAGAATATGCAAACATATGATTATACACTCAGCAGCAGACTTACTTAAATATTGAATGTAGCACAGGCAGTAATATAAAATTAATGTGCCGTTTCTGGCCTCTTCCTCGATGCTGTTAATTCATCAGTTAGTCATAGAGTGACACAGCGTGGAAACAGGCCCTTCAGCCCAACGTGCCCACACCGGCCAACATGCTCCATCTACACTAGTCCCTCCTGCCTGCGTTTGGCCCATATCCCTCCAAACTTACCTGGCAGGCAGGAGGGACTAGTGTCCATGAACCTATATACTAAAACTCTCGTTTGTCTGTTTGTTCGTTTCTGAGCTACAGCCAAAACGGTACACGATAGCGCGACAATTCTAGGCCTACCTTACTAGGCCCACCTTGGAGCTAATGGAAGAAGTTTCATTGAAATCGGTGTTATATTTGTAAAGCTATTCACATTTTAAAGTTTAAATCTATCTGCCAGGGAGGGAGGGGGAGGGAGGGGGGAGGGAGGGATGTAAAACTAAATAAGTGAGAAGGAACTTTTTCACCCAGAGAGTTGTGAATTTGTGGAATTCTCTGCCACAGTGGAGGCCAATTCACTGGATGGATTTAAAAGAGAGTTAGAGCTCTAGGGGCTAGCGGAATCAAGGTGTATGGGGAGAAGGCAGGCACGGGTTACTGATTGTGGATGATCAGCCATGATCACAATGAATGGCGGTGCTGGCTTGAAGGGCCGAACGGCCTCCTCCTGCACCTATTTTCTATGTTTCTATGTTTCTATGTTTCTACGTAGGAAAAAAAACTGAAAAAATGAAAAAAAAAGGAAAGTATTGTTGGTGTGAGGCAGCAACTCTACCGCTGCGCCACCGTGACAGCCCGCAATTAGTGTGGGGTGACCGTAATGTGTAATTGTAGATCTGCTCTGCGGCCAGCACGCAGATGGTCGCCTGGGCTGTCCGCCATCTTGGAAATGGTAGTAATGATCAAAGATACCAGAGGAGCAAGATGGACCACTCCATTGAAATCGCCTGTACTGAAGTGTAGTACGCAAAAGAGCGTAACGTCCGCCATTTTAGTAAGCAAAACCCACCGTTCGCTCCGCCTCTCGCAGTGTGATCAGTGTCGTGGGGGAACAGTGTGTGTGATGATACCATTAAAATGCAGGGAAATAACTGCAGATGCTGGTACAAATCGAAGGTATCACAAAATGGTGGGTCAAGCAGCATCTCAGGAGAGAGGGAATGAGTGACATTTCGGGTCAGTCTGAAGAAGGGTCTCGACCTGAAACGCCACCCATTCCCTCTCTCCTAGATGCTGCCTGACCCGCTGAGTTACTCCAGCACTCTGTGAAACGTCACCTATCCATGTTCTCCACAGATGCTGCCTGACCCGCTGAGTTACTCCAGCACTCTGTGAAACGTCACCTATCCATGTTCTTCACAGTTGCTGCCTGACCCGCTGAGTTACTCCAGCATTTTGTGATACCGTTAAAATGCAGAATATATCTCATCTATCAATTCACAGATTTTGGTTATTTTTCTTTAAAATGTTTCTGCACGTTTCTGCCTCCTAACATGGCGCCGTGACGTACCGCGGTTTTTGAGGGTCAAGGGTTTTATCTTGTTCCTCTAGTATCTTTGGTAACGATAGGCAACGATCCCTAATAGATCGCGTCTTTTAAAATGTCCTAACCCCAGCACCGCGTGAAAGTCGAAATAATTAGATCAATGTTTATTTATGGAGATACTTAGTGCTTTGGCATTCCAATTAGCAACAGCGTGGTGGAAATTGAGGTATAATATAAGAAAATAACTGCAGATGCTGGTACAAATCGTAAGTATTTATTTCACAAAGTGCTGGAGTAACTCAGCAGGTCAGGCAGCATCTCAGGAGAGAAGGAATGGGTAACGTTTTGGGTCGAGACCCTTCTTCAGACTGATGTCAGGGGGGTGGGACAAAGGAAGGATATAGGTGGAGACAGGAAGATAGAGGGAGATCTGGGAAGGGGGAGGGGAAGAGAGGGACAGAGGGACTATCTAAAGTTGGAGAAGTCGATGTTCATACCGCTGGGCTGCAAGCTGCCCAGGCGAAATATGAGGTGCTGTTCCTCCAATTTCCGGTGGGTCTCACTATGGCACTGGAGGAGGCCCATGACAGAAAGGTCAGTGTGGGAATGGGAGGGGGAGTTGAAGTGCTCGGCCACCAGGAGACCAGTTTGGCCAACGCGGACCGTGCGCAGGTGTTGAGCGAAGCGATCGCCGAGCCTGTGCTTGGTTTCGCCGATGTAAATGAGTTGACATCTGGAGCAGCGGATGCAATAGATGAGGTTGGAGGAGGTGCAGGTGAACCTCTGCCTCACCTGGAAAGGCTGTTTGGGTCCTTGGATGGAGTTGAGGGGGGAGGTAAAGGGACAGGTGTTGCATCTCGTGTGGTTGCAGGGGAAAGTGCCCGGGGATGGGGTGGTTTGGGTAGGTTTGGTTTGGGTTCTCCAGTAGGAAGGATAGCCGCTGGAGGCCCTGTCCTGGCCACTTGCTAAGAAAATTAGTTGGCAGCGCAAAACAGCCCCTAGATATTGGACGGATTTACATCTAAAATAGCAAGCCTGTCCGATCGTGTTACTCAAGAGGCTTTGTGCTCTAAGAAGGCCGAGGGCAGGCCCAGCGATTGTTCAACCCTTGACATCAGTGATCACGACAAGGCAGTAATGGTTTTAATAATCGGGTTTAATGATACGTGTTTTTCTCTCTCTCAAAGCTGAGTCGAAGGAGGGCGCGTTGCGACCATCCGTGTCAAGTGCGAGCAGGAGGATGAACTTAATCCGAATTCCACGGTTTCGTCCCCCCCTCCCGTCGGAGTCCGCGCAAATTCCGCACTGTTGATTTAACCAATGTGCAAAAGTGTGGAAGTATTAAAAATGATGTGAAGAGAAATTTCTCCCAGCACCTGAGGCAGAAGGTGATCCAATCATCTCCACTCAATTTAAAAACTTTGATCAAGTGGTTTAAAAAAAAACCAATACGCTTTTGTTTTTTAGCAAAAGCTATATCTGAAAACTATAAAAAAAACATTATTCATATCCCTAATGCTGTTCATGAGTGTGCTTTTTTCATACTAAATTCCCATGCTATTTGAGACGGAATTAATCAAAGAAAATAATAGAAGCTTTAACTGCCTTTGTGATTTTTCAACCCTTGTGCAAATTTCTGCACAACTAGATAGAGCTCTTAAGGATAGCGGAGTCAGGGGGTATGGGGAGAAGGCAGGAACGGGGGTACTGATTGAGAATGATCAGCCATGATCACATTGAATGGCGGTGCTGGCTCGAAGGGCCGAATGGCCTCCTCCTGCACCTATTGTCTATTATCTATTGTCTATTTCATTTGTACAGGAAAGTTCCCAATGTTGGGGGAGTCCAGAACCAGGGGCCACACAGTCTTAGAATAAAGGAGAGGCCATTTAAAACTGAGGTGAGAAGGAACTTTTTCACCCAGAGAGTTGTGAATTTGTGGAATTCTCTGCCACAGAGGGCAATGGAGGCCGATTCACTGGATGAATTTAAAAGAGAGTTAGATAGAGCTCTAGGGGCTAGCGGAATCAAGGGATATGGGGAGAAGGCAGGCACGGGTTACTGATTGTGGATGATCAGCCGTGATCACAATGAATGGCGGTGCTGGCTCGAAGGGCCGAATGGCCTCCTACTGCACCTATTTTCTATGTTTCTATGTTTCTAGGAAAAGAACTGCAGATGCTGGTTAAAATCGAAGGTCGTCACAAGATTCGGGTTGAGACCCTCTTCAGACTAGCAGTGGGAGAGGAGAGGAGAACTTCTTCAAAGTTGACAAACCTTGAGATTTCGCAGTGGAGCGGATAGATGTGTGGGAGAAAAACTGCAGATGTTGGGTTAAAATCGAAGGTAGAAGCTAAAATGCCGGAGTAACTCAGCGGGTCAGGCAACATCTTGGGAGAGAAGGACTGGGGTGATGTTTTGGGTCGAGACCCTTCTTCAGACTCTCGACCCGAAACGTCATCAATTTCTTCTCTTCAGAGACACTGCCTGCCCCGCTGAGTTACTCCAGCACTCTGTGAAACGTCACCTATCCATGTTCTCCAGAGATGCTGCCTGACCCGCTGAGTTACTCCAGCATTTTGTGTCTAGCTGCAGATTTCATTATCAATATTCTTTTTCCCCATTTTGCGAATTACTAACTTCAAGTATTTGATGTAAAGGACCCATCCTTAGACATTGGCCAGCATGGTATCACACATTATATCTGGAGAAATTCTCTAAACAAAAATAAAAATAAAATAAAAATTTATGGATTGTCTTTCTTATCTCCCAAAAGCGACTCTCAGCCAGTGAAGTGCTTCCAAGGTCAAAAACTACGTTTTATCATGAATGGTCACAGAGTGCTGGAGTATCTCAGCGGGTCAGGCAGCATCTCTGGAGAACATGGATAGGTGACGTTTCACAGAGTGCTGGAGTATCTCAGCGGGTCAGGCAGCATCTGTGGAGAACATGGATAGGTGACGTTTCACAGAGTGCTGGAGTAACTCAGCGGGTCAGGCGGCATCTGTGGAGAACATGGATAGGTGACGTTTTATAACAATATAACAATATAACAATATAACAACTACAGCATGGAAACAGGCCTGTCCGGCCCTACCAGTCCACGCCGACCATTCTCCCTGACCTAGTCTCATCTACCTGCACTCAGACCATAACCCTCCAATCCCCTCCTATCCATATACCTATCCAATTTACTCTTAAATAATAAAATCGAGCCAGCCTCCACCACTTCCACCGGAAGCCCATTCCATACAGCCACAACCCTCTGAGTAAAGAAGTTCCCCCTCATGTTACCCCTAAACCTTTGTCCCTCAATTCTGAAGCTATGTCCCCTTGTTGGAATCTTCCCCACTCTCAAAGGGAAAAGCCTACCCACGTCAACTCTGTCCGTCCCTCTCAAAATTTTAAAAACCTCTATCAAGTCCCCCCTCAACCTTCTACGCTCCAAAGAATAAAGACCCAACCTGTTCAACCTCTCTCTGTAGCCTAAATGCTGAAACCCAGGCAACATTCTAGTAAATCTCCTCTGTACCCTCTCCATTTTGGGTCAGAGCATCTTCTTCAGCGTCCCAATCATCTAAAGAAGTGGCTCGACCCTAAAAGTCATCCACGGATTACATGATTACAATCAAATCTTTCACAGTGTTCAAATAAACCGTAAAGGGTACAACATTTAGTGCACGATGAAGTCTGAGCAGGCCGTCCACAGTGTTCAGATACAGGATTAAGTGGATAATGTACAATGTGTCTCAGGCTGCATTAGTGGAGGGAAATGGAAGAGAACATTTTGGATTGGGATGTGACGAAAGGAACTGCAGATGCTGGATTAGACAGAAGATAGGCACAGAGTGCTGGAGTAACTCAGCTGGACAGGCAGCATCTCTGGGTAGAAGGAATGCGTCTGAAGAAGGGTCTCGACCCGAAACGTCACCCATTCCTTCTCTCCAGAGATGACGCCTGCTAGATTTTTGCGTCTATTTTCGATGGAGACCCTTCTTCAGTCTGACACTTACCTCTTTCCACCTATCACATGCCATTGCCTTGTCCTTCTCCCACCCCCCTTTCCCCCTATTAAAATCAGTGTGATCTATCATTCACTGGATAGCACGCAACAAAAACTTTTCAGCTGAACCTCGGTACACATGACAATGAACTAAACTATTAGTGTACAAAATCATGAGAGGAATAGATCGGGTAGATGCACAGAGTCTCTTGCCCTGAGTAGGGGAATCGAGGACCAGAGGACATAGGTCTAAGGTGAGGGGGAAAGATTTAATAGGGAACCTAAGGGGCAATATTTTTACACAAAGGGTGGTGGGGCAAAAAACTAAATTAAACTAAACTAAACTAAAATAAATTAAACCCACCAATGAAAATGACATCAGTGCAATAGATGGCTTTGATAGTCATGTCTTACTGGATCAAAGCGTCAGCAGGGATTAAATAACAATAGACAATAGGTGCAGGAGGAGGCCATTCGGCCCTTCGTGCCAGCACCGCCATTCAATGTGATCATGGGTGATCATTCTCAATCAGTACCCCGTTCCTGCCTTCTCCCCATACCCCCTGACTCCGCTATCCTTAAGAGCTCTCGCTTGAAAGCATCCAGAGAATTGGCCTCCACTGCCTTCTGAGGCAGAGAATTCCACAGATTCACAACTCTCTGAATGAAAACGGTTTTCCTCATCTCAGTTCTAAATGGCCTACCCCTTATTCTTAAACTGTGGCCCCTGGTTCTGGACTCCCCCAACATTGGGAACATGTTTCCTGCCTCTAACATGTCCAACCCCTTAATAATCTTATACGTTTCGATAAGATCCCCTCTAATCCTTCTAAATTCCAGTGTGTACAAGCCCTGTCACTCTGCAGAATTTAGCAGTAATTATACCAATCAACAGTAATGTGTATCATTAATGTTCCATAAGCAAGGTGCGCACCAGTCTAAGCGATCAATATCTTGTCCAAGCACCTGAATTATCACTGCTTAGGTCCACATCTTGTTGTATTTAATACCACAGTTGTTATACAGGGGGAACAATGCATTCTAATCTGGCATTAATTATCCAAAAACAGACACAAAAAGCTGGAGTAACTCAGCGGGTCAGGCAGCATCTGTGGCGAGCATTGATAGGTGAAGTTTCACAGAGTGCTGGAGTAACTCAGCGGGTCAGGCAGCATCTCTGGAGAACATGGATAGGTGACGTTTCACAGAGTGCTGGAGTAACTCAGCGGGTCAGGCAGCATCTCTGGAGAAAAAAGGGAATAGGTGACGTTTCGGGTCGGGACACTTCTTCAGATCTGACACGCGACCCGAAACGTCACCTATTCCTTTATTTCTCCAGAGATGCTGCCTGACCCGCTGAGTTACTCCAGCACTCTGTGAAACGTCACCTATCCATGTTCCCCACAGATGATGCCTGACCCGCTGAGTTACTCCAGCACTCTGTGAAACGTCACCCATCCATGTTCTCCAGAGATGCTGCCTGACCCCCTGAGTTACTCCAGCATTTTGTGTCTAGCTGCAGATTTCATTATCAATATTCTTTTTCCCCATTTTGCGAATTACTAACTTCAAGTATTTGATGTAAAGGACCCATCCTTAGACATTGGCCAGCATGGTATCACACATTATATCTGGAGAAATTCTCTAAACAAAAATAAAAATAAAATAAAAATTTATGGATTGTCTTTCTTATCTCCCAAAAGCGACTCTCAGCCAGTGAAGTGCTTCCAAGGTCAAAAACTAAGTTTTATCATGAATAGTCACAGAGTGCTAGAGTAACTCAGCGGGTCAGGCAGCATCTGTGGAGAACATGGATAGGTGACGTTTCACAGAGTGCTGGAGTATCTCAGCGGGTCAGGCAGCATCTCTGGAGAACATGGATAGGTGACGTTTCACAGAGTGCTGGAGTAACTCAGCGGGTCAGGCAGCATCTGTGGAGAACATGGATAGGTGACGTTTCACAGAGTGCTGGAGTATCTCAGCGGGACACCTATCCATGTCTTTAGTTTAACCCAGCATCTGCAGTTCCTTCCAACATATTAAACAACCTTATCTGGGAGACCATAACTTTAGACTGTAGAGATGCAGCGCGGAAACAGGCCATTCGGCCCGCCGAGTCCACGCCGACCAGCGATCACCCCACACGCCAACACTATCCTACGCACACGAGGGACAATTTACAATTATACCAAGCCAATTAACCTACAAACCTGCACGTCTTTGGAGTGTGGGAGGAAACCGGAGCACCCGGAGAAAACCCACGCAGGTCATGGGGAGAACGTACAAACTCCGTACTGACAGCACCCGTAGTCGGGATGGAACCCGGGTCATTTCCGTCACCTACAACGGGACCCCACCACTGGCCATATCTTCCCATCCCCTCCCCTTTCTGCGTTCCGCGGAGACCGTTCCCTCCGTAACTCCCTGGTCCACTCGTCCCTTCCTACCCAAACCACCCCATCCCCGGGCACTTTCCCCTGCAACAGCACGAGATGCAACACCTGTCCCTTTACCTCCCCCCTCAACTCCATCCAAGGACCCAAACAGTCCTTCCAGGTGAGACAGAGGTTCACCTGCACCTCCTCCAACCTCATCTATTGCATCCGCTGTTCCAGATGGCAACTTCTTTACATCGGCGAAACCAAACGCAGGCTCGGCGATCGCTTCGCTCAACACCTTTGCTCAGTCCGCCTTAACCAACCTGATCTCCCGGTGGCTGAGCACTTCAACTCCCCCTCCCACTCCCAGTCTGACCTTTCTGTCATGGGCCTCCTCCAGTGCCATAGTGAGGCCCACCGCAAATTGGAGGAACAGCACCTCATATTTCGCCTGGGCAGCTTGCAGCCCAGCGGTATGAACATCGACTTCTCCAACGTTAGATAGTTCCTCTGTCCCTCTCTTCCCCTCCCCCTTCCCAGATCTCCCTCTATCTTCCTGTCTCAACCTATATCCTTCCTTTGTCCCGCCCCCCTGACATCAGTCTGAAGAAGGGTCTTGACCCGAAACGTCACCCATTCCTTCTCTCCTGAGATGCTGCCTGACCATTCTCCTGCCTTCTCCCCGTGACCTTCGATGCCCATTCAGAACTCCATTTCAATGCCGTTTTGTGATGTTGTAAACGAACATTGTCTGAACATAATGTCATTTCGGACCGTTGCAGATGGCACTGTCTCTCGGGGAAGATCTCTTTGTTGGCACAACAAGCTGAATGTCTTTTGTAACAGTGCAGATGTAGTTCGAGCCCAGGTGTTGGGACAAAGCCAAGCTTTCCTTTTTACTTGTATCTTTAATTATTTCTATGTAAACAAGCCACAATTGCTGGAATCTTGCACAAAGGTTTACAGCATCCAACACTGTGCACTCGGGGAACAGGAAATTAAAAAGACGTGTGCCTTCTGTGCCTAGGCTGAATAACACCCGTATAAAATCACGAGAGGGGCAGATCGGGCAGATGCACAGAGTCTCTTGCCCAGAGTAGGGGAATCGAGGACCAGAGGACATAGGCTCAAGGTGAAGGGGAAAAGATTTAATAGGAATCCGAGGGGTAACTTTTTCACACAGAGGGTGGTGGGTGTATGGAACGAGCTGCTGAGGAGGTAGTCGAGGCTGGGACTATCCCATCGTTTAAGAAACAGTTAGACAGGTACATGGATAGGACAGGTTTGGAGGGATATGGGCCAAACGCAGGCAGGTGGGACTAGTGTAGCTGGGACATGTTGGCTGTTGTGGGCGAGTTGGGCCCAAAGGCAAGTTTGCGCGTTCTATGCCTCTATGACTGCAGACCCCTTTGAGCAGTGAGTTTAGAGACGCACATGCAGCAATGAAATGGACCCTTCGGCCCATCGAGTCCACGCTGACCATCGACCGCCCGTTCACACTGGTTCCATGTTATTCCACTTTCACATCTACTCCCTACACATTAAGGGGCAATTTACAGGAGCCAGTTCATCGACAAACCCGCAAGTCTTTGGGATATGGGAGGAAACCGAAGCACCCGGAGAAAACCCACGTGGTCACAGGGAGAACCTACGAGCTCCGTACAGACTGCTGTGAGGGTTTAGTCCATGAGACATCAGAGCAGAATTTAGCCATTCGTCCATCAAGCCTACTCCGCCATTCAATCGTGGCTGATCTCATAGAGTCACAGAGTGATACAGTGTGGAAACAGGCCTTTCGGCCCAACTTGCCCACACTGACCAACAATGTCCCAGCTACACTAGTCCCACTCCAAACCTGTCCTATCCATGTACCTGTCTAACTGTTTCTTAAATGATGGGATAGTCCCAGCCTCAACTACCTCCTCTGGCAGCTTGTTCCATACACCCTCTGTGTGAAAAAGTTATATCTGGGATTCCTATTAAATCTTTTCCCCTTCGCCCTGAACCTATGTCCTCTGGTCCTCGATTCCCCGACTCTGGTCAAGAGACTCTGTGCATCTACCCAATCTCTGCCTCCTAAACCCCATTTTCCTGCCTTCTCCCCCTAATCCTTGACACCCATTCTAATCAAGAATTTGTTTAGTTTAGAGACACAGCGCGGAAACAGGCCCTTTCGGCCCACCGGGTCCGCGCCGACCAGCGATCCCCGCACACTAACACTATCCTACACCCACTAGAGACAATTTACATTTTCCAAGCCAATTAACTTTCGTAAACTTTCGAAGAGCTCCCCCTCCCCTCCCCCTCCCCTCCCCTCCCCCTCCCCCTCCCCCTCCCCCTCCCCTCCCCTCCCCCTCCCCTCCCCCCACTCACCATCAACAACACCACAGTCACATCTGTGGAGTCATTTAAGTTCCTTGGAACCATCATCTCTAGGGACCTTAAATGGGGGGCCACCATCGACTCCACAGTCAAAAAGGCCCAACAGAGGATGTACTTCCAGTGGCAACTGAAGAAACACAATCTGCCACAGGCAATGATGGTCCAATTCTATACTGCTATCGTTGAGTCCGTCCTCACCTTCTCCATCATGGTCTGGTTTGGCTCAGCCGCCAAGCACCACATCCGGAGGCTGCAACGGATCGTTCGCACAGCTGAGAAGGTTGTTGGCTGCAACCTTCCCCCCATTGACGAACTGTACACTGCAAGGGCCAGGAAGCGAGCGGGCAAGATCATCTCTGACCCCTCTCACCCTGGCCACAAACTCTTTGAAGCACTTCCCTCTGGAAGGCGACTCCGGACTGTCAAAGCAGCCACAGCCGGACATAAACACAGCTTCTCTCCACGAGTGGTAGCTCTACTCAACAACCAAAGTCTGTCGGCTCTTTTATGCTCCGGTTTATTTTCACCCACATGTTTAAACCGTAATGTTGTATCCTTAATGTTTTGATGTGTTTATGCTTTATTCTTAATTGTTAACTGTGTGTTTGTGTTGTCATTTGTGAGCGGAGCACCAAGGCACATTCCTTGTATGTGCACATACTTGGCCAATAAACTCATTCATTCATTCATTCATTCATTCATTCATTCATTCATTCATTAACCTACAAACCTGCATGTCTTTGGAGTGTGGGAGAAAACCGAAGATCTCGGAGAATACCCACGCAGGTCACGGGGAGAACGTACAAACTCCGTACAGACGGCGCCCGTAGTCGGGATGGAACCCGGGTCTCCGGCGCTGCATTCGCTGTAAGGCGGCAACTCTACCGCTGCCCGAGTCTATCTCTGCCTTAAAAATATCCACTGTCTTGGCCTCCACCGCCCTCTGTGGCAATGAGTTCCACAGATGAACGACCCGCTGACTAAAGAAGTTCCCCCTCAACTCCTTTCTAAATGAGCTCCCTTCTCCCCCACTGAAAGCTCTTCAAGACGGACGTCTGTCACCGATAACAATGCAGAAACTTCTGATTAATGTGCCCTACCCCCTTAAAGGTTGTGCATTGTAATTTAATCCAGCCTTCCCCGCTCGCCTTCATATAATCATGTATCACTTGGAAACAGCTGGCCATCTGTAGCTAGGATCACTTCAATCAGAGTGAGGAAGATTTCATGTAGTTATGTGGTAATTGAAATTTCTCCGCAGTGTAGGTTTGGACTCGATTTATTAATGTACACAATGAATTGCCAATCTGTTTGCAGGTTCGAGCACTGAGGAGCTGACCACTGCTTCGCAACAACCTGGATACTTACAGGTTGTTACATTTAGATGTAACTAGACCAAGTGGACCTGTTGGGCCCAAACCTCTCCTGCAATGGTGCAGCACCCTCTCCTCCCCCCCTCCCCTCCCTTCCCCCCTCCCTCCCCCCTCCTATCCTCCCTCTCTTTCCCTCCTCCCTCTCCCACCCCCTCAACCCCCCCTTATCCTCCCTCCTCCCCCTCCCTCCCCCATCCCCCTCTCCCCTTCCCCTCGGCCCCATGCCATCCCACCCCCTTGCCCTCCCCCCCACTCCATCCCCCTCAACCCCCCTTATCCTCCCTCCTCCCCCTCCCCCTCCCGTCCCCCTCCCCATCCCCCTCTCCCCCTTCCCCTCCCCATCCCCCTCTCCCCCTTCCCCTCCCTCCCCACTCCATCCTGCTCACCCCCCCTTATCCTCCCTCCTCCCCCTCCCGTCCCCCTCCCCATCCCCCTCTCCCCCTTCCCCTCCCCCCCACTCCATCCTGCTCACCCCTCCTTATCCTCCCTCCTCTCTCCCTTCCTCCCTCTTCCCCCTCCCTCCACCCCCTCCCCTCCCCTCACCCCCTCTCTCCCTCCTCCTCCCTCCCTCCCCGTCCCCCTCCCCCTTCCCATCTCCCTCCCTCCACCCCCTCCCTGCCACCTTTCCCCTCCCCCAGACTCCATCCCCCTCAACCACCCTTATTCCCCCTCCCTCCATAGACAACCCCCCTTATCCTCCCTCCCTCCCTCCCTCCCTCCATAGACAATAGGTGCAGGATTAGGCCATTCGGCCCTTCGAGCCAGCTCCGCCATTCAATATGATCATGGCTGATTATCCACAATCAGTACCCCGTGCCTGCCTTCTCCCCATATCCCTTGATTCCGCTAGCCCGAAGAGCTAAATCTAACTCCCTCTTGAAAACATCCAGTGAATTAGCCTCCACTGCCCTCTGTGGCAGAGAATTCACAAATTCACAACTCTCTGGGTGAAAAGGTTTTTCCTCATCTCCATTCTAAATGGCCTACCCCTTATTCTTAAACTGTGGCCCCTGGTTCTGGACTCCCTCAACATTGGGAACATGTTTCCTGGTATCTAGCCTGTCCAATACATTAAGAATTTTATATGTTTCTATAAGATCCCCTCTCATCCTTCTAAACTCCAGTGAATACAAGCCCAGTCGATCCATTCTTTCATCATATGTCAGTCCCGCCATCCCGGGAATTAACCTGGTGAACCCACGCTTCACTTTCTCACTAGCAAGAATGTCCTTCCTCAAATTAGGAGACCAAAACTCCTATATATAATACTGATCTATAGGAGACAACAATGAGAACAGTGGATCCAGTAGATACTGGAGTAGATACAATGGAGGAGGCTCAGGACAGAGAGGTCAGTGTGGGGAAGGAACTGGAGATGCTGGCTTGCACCAAAGGAAGACAAAAATGCTGGAGTAACTCAGCGGGTCAGGCAGCATCTGTGGAGAACATGGATAGGTGACGTTTCACAGAGTGCTGGAGTAACTCAGCGGGTCAGGCAAAATCTCGGGAGGGAAGGAATGGGTGACTTTTCGGGTCGAGACCCTTCTTCAGACCGAAAGTAAGGGAAGAGAGAAACTAGAGGCACGGTTCAGAACAGATCTGAGCTGGCATCGATGATGACCCAGTGTATCGGTGAACACTGAGTGCCCTCAGGAAGAGAACAATTTAATTTAGTTTGGTTTAGAGATACAGCGCGGAAACAGGCCCTTCGGCCCACCGAGTCCGCTCCGACCAGCGATCCCCGCACACTAACACTATCCCAGTGACAATTTTTCTTACATTTATACCAAGCCAATTAACCTACACACCTGTACGTCTTTGGAGCGTGGGAGGAAAAATGAACATCTCGGAGAAAAAGCCACTCAGTTCACAGTGAGAACGTACAAACTCCGTACAGACGGCGCCCGTGGTCGGGATGGAACCCGGGTCTCCGGCGCTGTGAGGCAGCAACTCTACCGCTGCACCACATTCAAGCAGAATTAGGCCGTTCGACCCATCGAATCTACTCCGTCAATCAATCATGGCTGATCTATCTCTCCCTCTCTACCCTATTCTCCTGCCTTCTTCCCATGACCTTCGATGCCCATTCAGAACTCCATTTCACTGCCGTTTTGTGATGTTGTAAACGAACATTGTCTGAACATAATGTCACTTCGGACTCCGTAACAGCAGCAATAGAAACATAGAAACATAGAAAATAGGTGCAGGAGTAGGCCATTCGGCCCTTCGACCCTGCACCGGGGTCATTCAATATGATCATGGCTGATCATTCAATATGATCATGGCTGATCATCCAACTCAGTATCCTGTACCTGCCTTCTCTCCATACCCCCTGATCCCTTTAGCCACAAGGGCCACATCTAACTCCCTCTTAAATTTAGCCAATGAACTGGCCTCAACTACCTTCTGTGGCAGAGAATTCCACAGATTCACCACTCTCTGTGTGAAAAAAAAGTTCTCATCTCGGTCCTAAAAGACTTCCCCCTTATCCTTAAACTGTGACCCCTTGTTCTGGACTTCCCCAACATCGGGAACAATCTTCCTGCATCTAGCCTGTCCAACCCCTTAAGAATTTTGTAAGTTTCTATAAGATTCCCCCTCAATCTTCTAAATTCCAGCGAATACAAGCCGAGTCTATCCAGTCTTTCTTCATATGAAAGTCCTGCCATTGTTATTTACATTTGTGTGGTGTCTTCAGAAAAGCTCAAAGGCTGAACCACTGACCTACAAACAACTCGTCTGGGAATTGAGGCAAGTGGCTGGTTGAACCAGAGGCACGCGATATGTAGGAGCACGCATTGACAGGGGTTGATATCCTGAATACAAGTGGCTGTGCCACAGTGCAGAGTCGACCATCTGAATTTAAAACACAACAGGGCACAACGAGAAACCTTCTTGTCAGACCTTTGTCAACTCCCTGTTGCAAAACACAAACACAGTGTTGCTGGTAAATCACAAAAGTCCGATAACATCGGCACCTTGTGATTTAATTAAGATAAAGATGCATCTCAAGAATATTAAAATTAAAAGCTGGTCTCTTGACAGAACTCACTTTATGCTGATCAGAACAATATTGATCTTTTTCCCATGTCCTTACTGTGACTGCATTTTCACATTAACAGGATATCAAAATATCTACAATAGGAATAATTGAAGCCTTACTCAGTTTAGTTCATTGTCACGTGTACCAAGGTACAGTGAGAAGCTTTTGTTGCGTGCTAACCAGTCAGCGGAAAGACAACACACGATTACAATCGAGCGTAGACACAAATGCTGGAGTAACTCAGCGGGTCAGGCAGCATCTGTGGAGAACATGGATAGGTGACGTTTCACAGAGTGCTGGAGTAACTCAGCGGGTCAGGCAGCATCTGTGGAGAACATGGATCGGTGACGTTTCACAGAGTGCTGGAGTAACTCAGCGGGTCAGGCAGCATCTGTGGAGAACATGGATAGGTGACGTTTCACAGAGTGCTGGAGTAACTCAGCGGGTCAGGCAGCATCTCTGGAGAGAAGGAATGGGTGACGTTTTTTTGCTCGAGACCCTTCTTCAGTCTGAAAGTCACGGGAAAGGGAAATGAGAGAGATATAGACGATGATGTCGACAGAGATAGAACAAATGAATGAAAGATATGCAACAACAAAAAAGGATGGTAAAGGAAACAGGTGATTGTTAGCTGTTTGTTGGGTGAAGACGAGTGTGGCTTGGGTGGGCGGGAGGGATGGAGAGAGAGAGAATGCCGAGGTTACAGTGTTCAAGATGTGGACTCATACATTGGCGAAACCAAACGTAGACTGGGCGATCGTTTCACGGAACACCTTCGCTCAGTATGTGTAAACCAACCTGATCTGTTTCTGTGTAGGGAATTAACTGTAGATGCTGGTACAAATCGAAGGTATCACAAAATGCTGGAGTAACACATCGGGTCAGGCAGCATCTTGGATCGAAGGAATGGGTGACGTTTCAGAAGGCAGTCAAGGCCAATTCTCTGAACGCATTCAAGAGAGAGCTAGATAGAGCTCTTAAGGATAGCGGAGTCAGGGGGTATGGGGAGAAGGCAGGAACGGGGTACTGATTGAGAATGATCGGCCACGATCACATTGAATGGAGGTGCTGGCTCGAAGGGCCGAATGGCCTCCTCCTGCACCCTATTGTCTATTGTCTATTGTTTCAGGTCGAGGCCTTTTCGTCAGACCGATGAGTCTCAGTCTGAAGAAGGGTCTCGGCCCGAAACGTCACCCATTCCTTCTCTCCGGAGATGCTGCCTGACCCGCTGAGTTACTCCAGCACTCTGTGAAACGTCACCTATCCATGTTCTCCACAGATGCTGCCTGACCTGCTGAGTTACTCCAGCACTCTGTGAAACGTCACCTATCCATGTTCTCCACAGATGCTGCCTGACCCGCTGAGTTACTCCAGCGTTTTCTGATCTGTTTCTGTTTCCGTTTCTGTTATAGACAATAGACAATAGACAATAGGTGCAAGAGGAGGCCATTCGGCCCTTCGAGCCAGCACCGCCGTTCAATGTGATCATGGCTGATCATCCACAATCAGTACCCCGTTCCTGCCTTCTCCCCATACCCCCTGACTCCGCTATCATTAAGAGCTCTATCTAGCTCTCTCTTGAAAGCATCCAGAGAATTGGCCTCCACTGCCTTCTGAGGCAGAGAATTCCACAGCTTCACAACTCTCTGGGTGAAAAGGATTTTCCTCAACTCCGTTCTAAATGGCCTCCCCCTTATTCTTAAACTGTGGCCCCTGGTTGGGAGAATTTGTTCGGGAATTCGCAGCCCAGAGAAGCAAAGATCGGATTTTCTTTGATAGGCAGCAACAGTGATCCAAGCTGAACTTATACCCTTGTTGGAAATCTGTGTCGGATAAACACAGCGGGAAGCGAAGGCTTAGAGATTTCAAGTGGAAGAAGCGTGGTGAAAATCTGACAGTCACGGATGCTTTTTAGTACCGACGGCCTTGCCTCTGTGAAACGCTTCACCACCTGATGACTAATGATCGTCTGGTAGAACAGGTCTTCAGTACCACAGAGTGCACAGATGTCTGACTCTTTAGATAGTTGCTGAAGCAGAACCTGTCCTTACAGCAGATTCACTGTGTTAGACCTTCGAACTTAGAACCTCTACCAGGACGAGTCCAGGAGCAGTTGTGCACGCAGCCCAGACCATCGCACAAAACAACTAGGGGTTGCCAACTTCCACACTCCCAAATACGGGACAAGGTGACGTCACCGCCCCGTGCCCCACGTGACCTCACCCAGCCAGCGGCCACGTGCTCCCGCTCTACCAATGGCGGCCACCCGGGCCAGGAGGCGGGTTGCTACGGAACCTCCATCAGGCGGCGCCCGGGCCTCCAAGCCCAGAGTGTCCAGACCTACACTGTCCGGGCCGACAGTGCCCAGGGCTACAGTGGCCCCCAGGCTACAGTGTCTGGGCCTACAGTGTCCGGGCTTACAGTGTCCGGGCCTACAGTGTCCGGGCCTACAGTGTCCGGGCCTACAGTGTCCGGGCCTACAGTGTCCGGGCCTACAGTGTCCGGGCCTACAGTGTCCGGGCCTACAGTGTCCGGGCCTACAGTGTCCGGGCCTACAGTGTCCGGGCCTACAGTGTCCGGGCCTACAGTGTCCGGGCCTACAGTGTCCGGGCCTACAGTGTCCGGGCCTAGTGTCCAGGCCTACAGCTGTTGTAATATATAAGACAAGGGGGATGTTGCTGGGACTACTTTGTGTATCCAAGAACTACTTTGTATGGCTGTGTATATGTGATGGGTGTGATTAGGCGGTCACTCTGGATGCAGGTGGCCACGGAATAAACAGCCTGGAGAGGAGCTCCAGCAATGTAACCTTTTACACAGTGTACTCGTGGTCCTTCCAGAGTCACAACAAAGGTACAACAGGTACCGGACCACGAAGTACAACATGGTGGCAGCGGCTTGGTGTTTCGCCTAGGGAGGGAATGAAGCATGCCCGAGCAGAAAAGGTTTTAAAAAAATAAAATTAAATTTAAAAAAAAGAGCCCTGAAGAAAAACAAAACGAAAGAAAAGTTTCCAGCTCGGTACGGGACGTTTGGAGTGGAGTGCATCCCGACAGGGCCAGTGTGAGTTGGTATAGTTACCTACTCAGTAGTCAGCGCCGAGTTGCCGAGGTGACGCTGCAAGCTGCTGGGGGCGGTGCGTGTAGGCCCACGTCACGCCCCAGCACCTGTGTAGGCCCGAGATTAGAAGCCTGCGACTGCTTCGCGGGGGAGAGACCGGGAGACCCGACACACACGGAGATGTGCGGTGACCGGGGAAGACCGACACCCATGGAGGTGTGCGGCAACAGGGGAAGACCGGGAGACCCGACACCCACGGAGGTGTGCGGCGACCGGAGGGGGTCGGCGACCGGAGGAACCGACCACCCACGGAGGTGCGGCGGCCGGTGAGGCCGAGGCACTAAATACTCACCCAGGCACGTCGACCGTAGAGTCGGGACGGCCCTGGGCCCGAGGCAGCGGCAGCGCGTTGGAATTGCGCGGCAGCTGCCGGGAGCACCTGTGGGCGGGGCCGGGGAGCACCTGTGGGCGGGGCCGGGGAGCACCTGTGGGCGTGGCCAGTGGCAGCGCGTTCGAAAAGTTGAGCGACAGCTGCCGGGGAGCACCTGTGGGCGGGGCCAGAGCGCACTGCAGCGGAGGCGCGATCGCACCGCGATTACAGCAGTGCCAACCCAGCAGTGGGAGCCCAGCAGTGCCAGCCCAGCAGTGGGAGCCCAGCAGTGGGAGCCCAGCAGTGCAGGCCCAGCAGTGGGAGCCCAGCAGTGGGAGCCCAGCAGTGCCAGCCCAGCAGTGCAGGCCCAGCAGTGGGAGCCCAGCAGTGGGAGCCCAGCAGTGCCAGCCCAGCAGTGCAGGCCCAGCAGTGGGAGCCCAGCAGTGGGAGCCCAGCAGTGGGAGCCCAGCAGTGGGAGCCCAGCAGTGCCAGCCCAGCAGTGGGAGCCCAGCAGTGCAGGCCCAGCAGTGGGAGCCCAGCAGTGGGAGCCCAGCAGTGCCAGCCCAGCAGTGGGAGCCCAGCAGTGCCAGCCCAGCAGTGCCAGCCCAGCAGTGGGAGCCCAGCAGTGCCAACCCAGCAGTGGGAGCCCAGCAGTGGGAGCCCAGCAGTGCCAGCCCAGCAGTGGGAGCCCAGCAGTGGCAGGCAAATCATGGTGGTGGAGCATCTAGAGCCTACACTACGTTTGATCCACACAGCACGTCTTCTTGAGGGGAAGATATGGAACAAAATGAATATTTTGTATTTAATGACCTGTGTAGTGATCTGTGTAATGAAAGCTTAATGTATTATATTTGATGCTTTTGTATAAATGTATATATCTGTGGAGTGACCACACGGAGTGAGTGACCACCCGGAGATGAGTGAAATTCCGCAGAGTAGTGACCACCATGATGGCGAAAAAAAAGCAATTGTGTTTAATTGTGTTTAGTTGTGTTATTGGTTTTGTTTGCAAAAAGCAATGGTGTTTTGGTTTTATTTGTTAAATATATTTTAGCCCTCGAATGGTAAAGAAAACAATTTTATATAAGACAAGGGGGATGTTGTAATATATAAGACAAGGGGGATGTTGTGATATTGCTTTGTATGGCTGTGTATATAAGTGATGGGTGTGATTAAGTGGTCACTCTGGATGCAGGTGGCCACGGAATAAACAGCCTGGAGTTGAGCTCCAGCAATGTAGCCTTTTATACACGTGTACTTGTGGTCCGTCCAGAGTCACTAAAGGTACAACAGGTACAACAGGTACCGGACCACGAAGTACAACAACAGCGTCCAGGCCTAAGGTGTCCGGGCCTACAGTGTCCGGGCTTACAGTGTCTGGGCCTACAGCGTCCGGGCCTACAATGTCTGGGCCTACAGTGTCCGGGCCTACACTCTCCGGGCCTTCAGTGACAGGGCCTACAGCGCCCCTCCGGCCTGATACGGGACAAGGGCTATCCCGTACGGGACAAAACAATTAGCCCAAAATATGGGATATCCCGGCTAATATGGGACAGTTGGCAACCCTAATGGGCCTGAGCTGTTGTGGGACGCAGCCCAGACCATCACTCAAACCAACCTCCCTTCCATTGGCTCCATCTACACCTCACACTGCTTCGGCAAGGCCAGCAGCATAATCAATGACAAGCACCACCACTCAATGTGATCACGGCTGATCATTCTCAATCAGTACCCCGTTCCTGCCTTCTCCCCACACCGCCTGACTCCGCTATCCTTCAGAGCTCTATCTAGCTCTGACCAGCGATCCCCGCACACTAACACTATCCTACACACACTAGGGACAATTTACATTTACACCAAGCCCATTAACCTACAAACCTGCACGTCTTTGGAGTGCGGGAGGAAACCGAAGATCTCGGAGAAAACCCACGCAGGTCACGGGGAGAACGTACAATCTCCGTACAGACGGCGCCCGTAGTCGGGATGGAACCCGAGTCTCCGGCGCTGTGAGGCAGCAACTCTACCGCTGCGCCACCGTGACACCCTGTCAGACACCCTTATCACCTCTAGCCTTTGTCATATACTCCACCCATCTGACGATCACCGTTTATCACGTGCCAGGTTTTATTCTCGTCCCAACCTCCCTCTTGTCCACGTTCTCCCCCTTACTACAATGTCTGAAGAGGGGTCCCGACCCAAAACGCCACCTGTTGTTGCCCATTCCAGAGGAGGTTTCCAAGAACGATCCCAGGAATGAGTGGGTTAACCTACGATGAGCGTTTGTCGGCACTGGGCCTGTACTCGCTGGAGTTTAGAAGGATGAGGGGGGACCTCATTGAAACGTACAGAATAGTGAGCGGCCTGGATAGAGTGGATGTGGAGAGGATGTTTCCACTAGTGGGAGAGTCTAGGACCAGAGGGCACAGCCTCAGAATTAAAGGTCGTCTCCTTTATGAAGGAGATGAGGAGGAATTTCTTTAGTCAGCAGACGGTGAACCTGTGGAATTCATTGCCACAGACGGCTGTGGAGGCCAAGTCAGTGGATATTTGTAAGGCAGAGATAGATAGATTCTTGATCAGTGCGGGTGTCAGGGGTTATGGGGAGAAGGCAGGAGAAAGTGGTTAGGAGGGAGAGATAGATCAGCCATGATTGAATGGTGGAGTAGACTTGATGAGCCGAATGGCCTAATTCTGCTCCGATCACTTGTAGCCTTATGACCATTCCCTCCACAAATGCTGCCTGCTCACATTTCCTTGATTATCAAAGACAGACACAAAATGCTGGAGTAACTCAGCGGGTCAGGCAGCATCTCTGGAGAACATGGATAGGTGACGTTTCATAGAGTGCAGGAGTAACTCAGCGGGTCAGGCAGCATCTCTGGAGAGAAGGAACAGGTGACATTTCGAGTCGAGATTCTTCCCCATTCCAGAAAAGTAACCTATTCCTTTTCTCCAGAGACGCTGTCTCTGAGTTACTCCAGCTTTTTGTGTCTACCCTCGGTTTAAAACCAGCTTCTGCAGTTCCTTCCTGCACAGAGACAGAAGAACGTTAGTTTCGACGAGAACAAAACCAAGCGCACAAACGATGTCAAAACTATGAACTCACATCAATCGTCTGTGCTCTCCACTCTCAGAAATATCTGGTGGCTGTCAAAATGTTTCACAGAGACACATCAATTTAATTTTCACAAAGGAACTGTCTACTGTCTTTAGTCCTCCATTATTATCTACCTTGCCCCTGTGATCTTGCATCGAGACATTTTTACGTCTGTCTAATCTGGGTATTAATCTGGTCACTGATCACATGACGGTGAATGCCAGCAGAGGACATTTGGTTCGTTCCATTTACTGGTAGAAACAAGGACCTGCGGACGCTGGTTTATCCCAAGGATGGACACAGAGTGCTGGAGTCACTCAGCGGGTCAGGCAGCATCTCTGGAGAACGTTGATCGGTGACGTTTCACAGAGTGCTGGAGTCACTCAGCGGGTCAGGCAGCATCTCTGGAGAACATGGATAGGTGATGTTTCAGGTCATAGACCCATAGAGTGATACAATGCGGAAACAGGCCTTTCGGCCCAACTTGCCAACGCCAACCAACATGTCCCATCCACACTCATCCCACCTGCCGGCGTTTGGCCCGTATCCCAATAAACCTACCTATCTATTTACCTATTTAACTGTTTCTTAAACGTTGCGATATACCCTGCCTCAACTAACTCCTCTGGCAGCTTGTTCCATACACCCACCACCCTCTGTGTGAAAAAGTTACCCCTCAGATTCCCATTAAATCATTCCCCTTCACCTTGAACCTATGTCCTCTGGTCCTCGATTCCCCTACTCTGGGCAAGAGACTCTGTGCATCTGCCCGATCTATTCCTCTCATGATTTTGTACACCTCTATAAGATCACCCCTCATCCTCCTGCGCTCCATGGAATAGAGACCCAGCCTGCTCAACCTCTCTCTGTAGCTCACACCCTCTAGTCCTGGCAACATCCTCGTAAATCTTCTCTGTGCCCTTTCCAGCTTGACAACATCTTCCAGTTCAAGATTGCTCCATAGTTGTTTCACCATTAAATTGGTAGACAAGATCTTTCCTTTACTTTCTCGCGCTTTCTTCAGATAGAGTCATAGAGTCATAACGTGATACAGTTTGGAAACAGACCATTCGGCCCAACTCGCCCAGAACCAGGGGCCACAGTTTAAGAATAAGGGGTCGGCCATTTAGAACTGAGGTGAGGAAAAACTTTTTCAGTCAGAGAGTTGTGAATCTGTGGAATTCTCTGCCTCAGAAGGCAGTGGAGGCCAATTCTCTGAATGCTTTCAAGAGAGAGCTAGATAGAGCTCTTAAGGATAGCGGAGTCAGGGGGTATGGGGAGAAGGCAGGAACGGGGTACTGATTGTGAATGATCAGCCATGACCACATTGAATGGCGGTGCTGGCTCGAAGGGCCTCCTCCTGCACCTATTGTCTATTGTCTATTGCCCACACGAGCCAACAATGACCCATCTACACTAGTCCAACCTGCCCACGTATGGTCCATATCCCTCCAAACCTGTCCTATCCATGTACCCGTCCAACAGTTTCTTAAACGTTGGGATGGTCCCTGCCTCAACTACCCATTCTCATGTTCAGGAAGAAGAAGATGTGCAGTCTAGTTGAGGGCGGTCACGGTGGGGCAGCGGTAGAGCTGCTGCCTCACAGCGAATGCAGCGCCGGAGACCCGGGTTCCATCCCGATTACGGGCGCTGTCTGTACGGAGTTTTGTACATTCTTCCCGTGACCTGCGTGGGTTTTTTCCGAGATCTTCGGTTTCCTCCCACACTCCAAAGACGTGCAGGTTTTACTCGCTGGAATTTAGAAGATTGAGGGGGGGTCTTATAGAAACTTACAAAATTCTTAAGGGGTTGGACAGGCTAGATGCAGGAAGATTGTTCCCGATGTTGGGGAAGTCCAGAACAAGGGGTCACAGTTTAAGGATAAGGGGGAAGTCTTTTAGGACCGAGATGAGAAAGTTTTTCTTCACACAGAGAGTGGTGAATCTGTGGAATTCTCTGCCACAGAATGTAGTTGAGGCCAGTTAATTGGCTATATTGAAGAGGGAGTTAGATGTGGCCCTTGTGGCTAAAGGGATCAGGGGGTATGGAGAGTAGGCAGGTACGGGATACTGAGTTGGATGATCAGCCATGATCATATTGAATGGCGGTGCAGGCTCGAAGGGCCGAATGGCCTACTCCTGCACCTATTTTCTATGTTTCTATGTTTCTATGTTTGTAGTTTAATTGGCTTGGTATAAATGTAAAAATTGTCCTTAGTGGGCGTAGGATAGTGTTAGTGTGTGGGGATCGCTGGTCGGCGCGGACCCGGTGGGCCGAAGGGCCTGTTTCCGCGCTGTATCTCTAACGAAACTAAAATGTTCGGGAAGGTGAAGACGAGCAGGAATGATGAATTCACGTGACATTTCGACGATTCACAGATACTTTGTGCTCAATGAATGTGAAAAGCATAATGGGGAATTATCCCTGGTGAGATATTCTCCTTTCAAGTGCTGTTTAATGTTGAGTGCGAGAATAACCGTCTCTTTGATGCGTGATGCAAACCATTCAGATTATTCACACACACAGGGAAATTACATTATCATTAACAGAAGGTTCCAATTGTCGCCTCAATCAATGGCGGCCTCAAAGGTCAAAATCATGTAGTTCAACAATCCATAACCAGTGCAATCTTTCTCGTCTCGTATCAAATCAGACGGCACGGTGGCGCAGCGGTAGAGTTAGAAACATAGACATAGAAACATAGAAAATAGGTGCAGGAGTAGGCCATTCGGCCCTTCGAGCCTGCACCGCCATTCAATATGATCATGGCTGATCATCCAGCTCAGTAACCTGTACCTGCCTTCTCTCCATACCCCCTGATCCCTTTAGCCACAAGGGCCACATCTAACTCCCTCTTAAATATAGCCAATGAACTGGCCTCAACTACCTTCTGTGGCAGAGAATTCCACAGATTCACCACTCTCTATGTGAAGAAATGTTTTCTCATCTCGGTCCTAAAAGACTTCCCCCTTATCCTTAAGCTGTGACCCCTGGTTCTGGACTTCTCCAACATCGGGAACAATCTTCCCGCATCTAGCCTGTCCAACCCCTTACAGCCTTACAGCGAATGCATCGCCGGTGACCCGGGTTCCATCCCGACTACGGGCGCCGTCTGTACGGAGTTTGTACGTTCTCCCCATGACCTGCGTGGGTTTTCTCCGAGATCTTCGGTTTCCTCCCACACTCCAAAGACGTGCAGGTTTGTAGGTTAATTGACTGGGTAAAATGTAAAAATTGTCCCTAGTGTGTGTGGGATAGTGTTAGTGTGCGGGGATCGCTGGGCGGCGCGGACTCGGTGGGCCGAAGGGCCTGTTTCCGCGCTGTATCTCTAAATCGCAAAAAAAAATAAAATTTAAAAGCAGCCTACAGATTCTTTCCGATGTTAAAAAGCACGAGCCTATCGCTACATCGAGCGTGTTTTATTGCCAGGTGTTTCTAAGCGAGACAATGACATTCTTAAACCCCTGTCCCACTCAGGCGGTTTTTTAGGCAACTACAGGTAACTAGGCCGTGTCCACACGGTTGCCGGGGTGTGGCCTGTACGGTCGTGAGTCGTCTCCAAAGAGTCGCAGCGTTTTTCCGGTCGCCGCTGGATTGTGAGATGTTTAAACGTTTTCGGCCACTGTGGGTTTGACGCCGATGACCGCAGCTTGACGTCTCCTGACGCGGGCGCTGCCGTAGGTCATCGCCGGTGCTGACTTCGGTGAATTCCATTGGCGACGACCTACGCCGACCGGCGACAGGCACCGGCGCCAAAACCGGAGGCCGACACGACGTGAATTGTCTTCAGTTGTCGCCGACACGGTCGTAGCTTGTCGTAGCTGGTCGCGGGTGGACATGGGTCGACTTCGGTTGTCGTAGGTTGCCGCCTGTGTGGGCGTGGGTTGTCGTAGGTGCGGTCGTAGGTGGACGTCCTAAGTCGCGATGATTGGGTCGCCGGTTGTCGGTAGCTTGTTGTGGCTTGTCGTAGACGTTGTCGTAGGGGCGTCCAGTCGTTGGTTTTTCGGCGGTCTGCTACGACTGACAGTTGCCGGCAGTCGCCTAAAACATCGCCTAAGTGGAACAGGCCCCTTAACTACCCCACAGTAATCGTGCCAATCCAAAAAATAATTTATTGCATATTGCTAATAATTTATAGCTTATTGCTCTACCTGGTCTAGAGATCTAGAGGCAGGAGAATGGGGTTGAGAGGGAAAGATAGTCTGTTTTCCCCGTGACTGTCTTTCAGGAGCAAATTAGGCCATTCGTCCCATCAAGTCTACCCCACCATTCAATCATGGCTGATCTTTCTCTCCCTCCCAACCCCATTCACCTGCCTTCCTCTGACACCCGCACTAATCAAGAATCCGTCAATCCCTGCCTTAAAAATATCCACTGACTTGGCCTCCACAGCCGTCTGTGGCAAAGAATTCCACAGATTCACCACCCTCTCACTCAAGAAATTCCTCCTCATCGCCTTTCTAAAAGAACGTCCTTTAATTCTGAGGCTGTGACCTCTAATCATGGACTCTCCCACTAGTGGAAACATCCTCTCCACATCCACTCTATCCAAGCCTTTCACTATTCTGTACGTTTCAATGAGGTTCCCCCCTCATCCTTCTAAACTCCAGCGAGTACAGGCCCAGTGCTGACAAACGCTCATCATAGGTTAACCCACTCATTCCTGGGATCGTTCTTGTAAACCTCCTCCGGACCCTCTCCAGAGCCAATACATCCTTCCTCAGATATGGGGCCCAAAATTGCTCACAATATTCTAAATGAGGCCAGACAAGCGCCTTATACAGCCTCAGCATCACATCCCTGTTTTTGTATACAAGGCCTTTTGAAAGATAGTTAAATATCATCATAATAAAAACAAATGGCCGATAGTAAATAAAATCCACACTTTGTATTTTTGTTGCCCGATTAGCAGATAGGGTTGCCAACTTTCTCACTCCCAAATAAGGGAGAAGGTGACGTCACCGCCACGCGCCCCACATGACCTCACCCAGCCAGCGGCCACGTGCTCCCGCTCCACCAATGGCGGCCGCCCGGGCCGGGAGGCGGGTTGCCACGCAACCTCCGTTAGGCGGTGCCCAGGCCTCCAGACCTAGATTGTACGGGCCTACACTGTCAGGGTCTAGTGTCTGGGCCGACAGCGTCCGGGCATACAGCATCCGGGTCTACAGTGTGCGGGCCTACTGTGTGCGGGCCTACTGTGTCCGGGCCTACAGCGTCCGGGCCTACAGCGTCCGGGCCTACAGCGTCCGGGCCTACAGCGTCCGGGTCTACAGTGTCCGGGTCTACAGCGTCCGGGTCTACAGCGTCCGGGCCTACAGCGTCCGGGCCTACAGCGTCCGGGCCTACAGCGTCCGGGCCTACAGCGTCCGGGCCTACAGCGTCCGGGCCTACAGCGTCCGGGCCTACAGCGTCCGGGCCTACAGCGTCCGGGCCTACAGCGTCCGGGCCTACAGCGTCCGGGCCTACAGCGTCCGGGCCGACAGCGTCCGGGCCGACAGCGTCCGGGCCTACACTGTCCGGGCCTACACTGTCCGGGCCGACACTGTCCGGGCCGACAGTGTCCGGGCCGACAGTGTCCGGGCCGACAGTGTCCGGGCCGACAGTGTCCGGGCCGAAAGTGTCCGGGCCGAAAGTGTCCGGGCCTACACTGTCCGGGCCTACACTGTCCGGGCCTACACTGTCCGGGCCTACACTGTCCGGGCCTACAGCGTCCAGGTCTACAGCGTCCGGGCTAACAGTGTCCGGGCATACAGCGTGCGGACCTACAGTGTTCCCAATGTTAGGGGAGTCCAGAACCATGGGCCACAGTTTAAGAATAAGGGGTCGGCCATTTAGAACTGAGATGAGGAAAAACTTTTTCAGTCAGATAGTTGTGAATCTGTGGAATTCTCTGCCTCAGAAGGCAGTGGAGGCCAATTCTCTGAATGCATTCAAGAGAGAGCTAGATAGAGCTCTTAAGGATAGCGGAGTCAGGGGGTATGGGGAGAAGGCAGGAACGGGGTACTGATTGAGAATGATAAGCCATGATCACATTGAATGGTGGTGCTGGCTTGAAGGGCCGAATGGCCTCCTCCTGCACCTATTGTCTCTTGTCTATGGGCCTACTGCGTCCGGGCCTACAGCGTCCGGGCCTACAGCGTCCGGGCCTAATGTGTGCAGGTCTACAGTGTGCGGGCCTACAGTGTGCGGGCCTACAGTGTGCGGGCCTACAGTGTCCGGGCCTACAGTGTCCGGGCCTACAGTGTCCGGGCCTACAGTGTCCGGGCCTACAGTGTCCGGGCCTACAGTGTCCGGGCCTACAGTGTCCGGGCCTACAGTGTCCGGGCCTACAGTGTCCGGGCCTACAGTGTCCGGGCCTACAGTGTCCGGGCCTACAGTGTCCGGGCCTACAGTGTCCGGGCCTACAGTGTCCGGGCCTACAGTGTCCGGGCCTACAGTGTCCGGGCCTACAGTGTCCGGGCCTACAGCGTCCGGGCCTACAATGCCCCCCGGGCCTAATACGGTACCATGGCGGTCCCGTACGGGACAAACCAATTTAGTCCAAAATACGGGATGTCCCGGCTAATACGGGACAGTTGACAACCCTAACAAGCTACAAAGACAGCCTTAAGCAAACACAGGACAATATTTGCACAAAGTGAAACAAAATGCAGGCGTTGTGATTCCTTGCAGCCTGTGGAACTCACCAAGTGGCTTCAAGTGCAATCACCTCTGTTTACAGCTGGGGTTTTGCCCTTCAGAAAGCTGTCCAAGTTCATCGGGAAAAGGTATCTGTAACACACAATAGTTAATGCATTGTAAATTGGGTACAATATCCAATTCAAACAAAATTTCGAATCATAAATCACAGCAGCTGTTGGAAAGCAATGTGATTCCGGTAGCTGCTTTGATTTTTTCTCCTGCACTTAGGTTAGAAAATCCTTGTTTAATCTCGTGAGCCAGCTTTTCATATTGCATTACACTTCACCCACTGGAGGAAGCGTGCTGATTGCAGATTACGTCTCGTGCACGAGAGAGGCTGGCAAACTATTTATTTTGTGCAAGATGCTGGTTTATACCGATCAGCCAAAACATTCTGACCACTGATAGGCCAAGTCAATAACATTGATTATCTTGTTACAATGGCACCTGTCAAGGGGTGGGATATATTAGGCAGCAAGTGAACAATCAGTTCTTGAAGTTGATGTGTTGGATGCAGGATATTGGGCAGCAGTAAAGACCTAAGCGACTTTGACAAGGGCCAAATTGTTATGGCCAGACGACTGGGTCAGAGCATCTCTGAAACGGCAAGGCTTGTGGGGTGCTCCCGGTCAGCAGTGGTGAGTACCGACCGACAGTGGTCCGAGGAGGGACAAACCACAAACCGGCGACAGACAGGGTGTTGGGCGTCCAAGGCTCATCGATGCGCGAGGGCAACGAAGGCTATCCCGTCTGGTCCGAACCGACAGAAGGTCGACTGTGGCACAAGTCACAGAAAATGTTAATTGTGGTCACGGGAGGAATGTGTCACAATACACAGTGCATCGCACCCTGCTGCGTATGGGGCTGCCTGACCCACTGAGTTACTCCAGCACTCTGTGAAACGTCACCTATCCATGTTCTCCACAGATGCTTCCTGACCCGCTGAGTGACTCAAGCACCTTGTATCTTCATGAAGCAACTTCATTTGAAATCTTTCTCCAATGAACTTAAGTAGAGAGAGAGAGAGAAAAACAAAAACTACTTGCAGACTCCTTTAAAAAAAATCTTGTCACCACAACTTAGAAATGCTTGAAATGAAATGAGGATTGATTGTTTTATGTTTAGGTTTGGGAAAATGCTAAACGCATCAATCCTCATTTCATCTTAAGCATGTGTGTAATGGTGTGATTGATGTCACGTTGCTGTAATTTAAGATTAGATCTTGGGTTTACTCAATTTAGTCAATGGTTTTCATTACCCATGAGCCGAAGTGTGAAAACACACAGCTCCAGATTCAGGGACAGTGTCTTCCCAGCTGTTATAGACAATAGACAATAGGTGCAGGAGGAGGCCATTCGGCCCTTCGAGCCAGCATCGCCATTCACCGCGATCATGGGGTGGGGAGTGTGGTGTGTGAGATGGACTGGGCTACATCCATAACTCTGCAATAGACAATGTGATCATGGCTGATCATTCTCAATCAGTACCCCGTTCCTGCCTTCTCCCCATACCCCCTGACTCCGCTATCCTTAAGAGCTCTATCTAACTCTCTCTTCAAAGCATCCAGAGCATTGGCCTCCACTTCTTTCTGAGGCAGAGAATTCCATAGATTTACAACTCTGAGTGAAAAGGTTTTTCCTCATCTCCGTTCTAAATGGCCTACCCCTTATTCTTATTAACTGTGGCCCCTGGTTCTGGACTCCCCCAACATTGGGAACATGTTTCCTGCCTCTAACGTGCCCAACCCCTTAATAATCTTATATGTTTTAATAAGATCCCCACTCATCCTTCTAAATTGCAGCGTATACAAGCCTAGTCGCTCCAATCTTTCAACATATGACAGTCCCGCCATTCCGGGAATTAACTTAGTAAACCTACGCTGCACTTCCTCAATAGCAAGAATATCCTTCCTCAAATTTGGAGACCAAAACTGCACACAGTACTCCAGGTGCGGTCTCACTAGGGCCCTGTACAACTGCAGAAGGACCTCTTTGCTCCTATTCTCAATTCCTCTTGTCATAAAGGCCAACATGCCATTAGCCTTCTCCAGTGCCTGCTGTAACTGCATGCTAACTTTAAGTGACTGATGAACAAGGACACCCAGATCTCGTTGTACGTCCCCATTTCCCAACTTGACACCATTCAGATAATAACCTGCCTTCCTGGTCTTACCACCAAAGTGGATAACCTCACATTTATCCACATTAAACTGCATCTGCCATGCATCCGCCCACTCACACTCCCTTACGGGACCACCCCTGTCCCGTAATAGGCTCGGGGGACGTTGTAGGCCCGGACACTGTAGGCCCGGACGCTGTAGTCCCGGACAGTGTAGGCCCGGAGGACAGTGTAGGCCCGGACAGTGTAGGCCCGGACAGTGTAGGCCCGGACAGTGTAGGCCCAGACGCTGTAGTCCCAGACAGTGTAGGCCCGGACAGTGTAGTCCCAGACAGTGTAGGTCCGGACAGTATAGGCCCGGAGGCCTGGGCACCGCCTAACGGAGGTTGCATAGCAACCCACCTCCCAGCCCGGGCAGCCGCCAATGGTGGAGCAGGAGCACGTGGCCGCTGGCTGGGTGAGGTCCCGTGGGGCGCGGGGCAGTGACGTCACCTTGTCCCGTATGTGGGAGTGAGATAGTTGGCAACCCTATGCTCACCCTCTCCCTGGCAACATCCTTGTAAATCCTCTCTGTATCCTTACAAACGTGACAACATCATTCCTGTAACAGATTTATATCGGCAGTTTGACATTAGTCTATAACCTATCACTGGAGTCCATTCCAGGTTTAAGGCTGTCGAGTCCTGTCAACATCCTCGTAAATATTCTCTGCACGCTTTCCAGCTTAACGACATCCTTCCGACTGCAGGCTGAACAAAACGCAACACAATTCTCCAGGTTTGGTCTCACTAACGCCCTGTCCAACTGTAACATAATGCCCCAACCTCTGTACTCAATATGCTGACAGATGAAGGTCAATATGTAGAAAGGAACTGCAGATGCTGCTTTATGCTGAAGATAGACACAAAGTGCTGGAGTAACTCAGCGGGTCAGGCAGCATCTGTGGAGAACATGGTTAGGAAACCTGCACTTCACATGGAGAACGTAGAAACTCCGTACAGACAGCACCCGTAGTCAGGATGGAACCCGGGACCATGGCGCTGTGAGGCAGCAACTCTACCGCTGAGCCACCATGACACCCTCCAAGTTTCAAGGAACCATGTACTGGTACTCCTCGATACCTCTGCTCTACAACACTCCCCAAACACTTCTGCCGTTCACTGTGAAGGTCCTGCCCTAGTTTGACTTTTGAAAATGCAACACTTCACACTTATGTACATTAAACTCCATTAATCATTCCTCAGTCCACTTGCCAAGCTGATCAAGATTCTGCTGTAATCTTTAATAACTATCCTTAATGTTTTACGATGTCACCTACTAAATTCACCATGCTAATCACGCCTTGTACATCCTGCTAAATTAAAGTTTTTATTTTTATGTTTTAAAGCTGACATGAATCTGTATATTTTACATTCAGTTCAGTTTATTGTCACGTGTACCGAGGTACAGTGAAAAGCTTTTGTTGCGTGCTAACCAGTCAGCGGAAAGACAATACGTGATTACATTCGAGCCGTCCACAGTGTACAGATACTTGATAAGGGAATAGCGTTCAGCGCAAGGTAAAGCCAGCAAAGTCCGATCAAGGATAGCCCGAGGGTCACCAATGAGGTAGATAGTAGTTCAGCACTGCTCTCTGGTTGTGGTAGGATGGTTCAGTTGCCTGATAACAGCCGGGAAGAAACTGTCCCTGAATCTGGAGGTGTGCGTTTTCACACTTCTGTACCTCTTGCCCGATGGGAGAGGGGAGAAGAGGGAGTGGCCGAGGTGAGACTGGTCCTTGATTATGCTGCTGGCCTTGCCGAGGCAGCGTGAGGTGTAGATGGAGTCAATGGGAGGGAGGTTGGTTTGTGTGATGGTCTGGGCTGCGTCCACAGTTCTCTGCAATTTCTTGCGGTCTTGAATGGAGCTGTTCCCAAAACCAAAAAGTGCACAATCTGTGAGATGAAATAAATATGTTTAAACAGATAACACTGTTCAAACATGTCTGTTTCACACTTTACCCTTGCAACACCAGTTTTTTGGAACATATAGCTTTCCTAATCCAAGAAAATTGCAAAATTAAAATCTAATTCAATTACTTAAATTTAATTTAATTAGGTTTTAACAAGCTCAACTGTTTTGACTGCCATGTGGAGTTTTTCCCAGCTGTAGAAGGTCATCAGATTCCAGCTGACTGCAACATATCTTTGAACACATCCACAAATCCATAATTGGTGAAAATGTAATAAATAATCGTGCAGATGCTGGAAAACTGAGATAAAATAAGACGTTTAGTGGAAACTCTGAGTGGGTCAGGAAGCATTTGTGGAAAGAGATACCATGAATCTACGTTGATTAGTTCAGTTCAGTTCAGTTTACACCGATCAGCCAAAACATTATGACCTGATGAGCCAAAGCATTATGCCCACCTGCCTAATATGCTGTTGGTCCTCCGTGTGCAGCCCCATACACAGCAGGGTGCGATGCACTGTGTATTGTGACACATTCCTCCCGTGACCACCATTAACATTTTCTGTGACTTGTGCCACAGTCGACCTTCTGTCGGTTCGGACCAGACGGGATAGCCTTCGTTGCCCTCGCGCATCGATGAGCCTTGGGCGCCCAACACCCTGCCTGTCGCCGGTTTGTGGTTTGTCCCTCCTCGGACCACTGTCGGTCGGTACTCACCACTGCTGACCGGGAGCACCCCACAAGCCTTGCCGTTTCACAGATGCTCTGACCCAGTCGTCTGGCCATAACAATTTGGCCCTTGTCAAAGTCGCTCAGGTCTTTACTCCTGCCCATTTCTCCTGCATCCAACACATCAACTTCAAGAACTGACTGTTCACTTGCTTGCTGCCTAATATATCCCACCCCTTGACAGGTGCCATTGTAACAAGATAATCAATGTTATTCACTTCGCCTGTCAGTGGTCAGAATGTTTTGTTTGATCGGTGTAGCTTAGAGATACAGTGTGGAAACAAGCCCTTCGGCCCACCGAGTCTGTGTCGACCAGCAATCACCCATACACTAACATAACCCTACACACAAGAGACAATTTATCATTTTTACCAAAGCCAATTAACCTACAAACCTGTGAAGGAAGAAACTGCTGATCTGGTTTAAACTGAAGATCGAAAGAAAAAGCTGGAGTAACTCAGCGGGTCAGGCAGCATCTCTGGAGAACATGGATAGGTGACGTTTCACAGAGTGCTGGAGTAACTCAGCGGGTCAGGCAGCATCCCTGGAGAAAAGGAACACTTGACGTTTTGGGTCGAGACCCTTCTTCAGCCAACAAACCTGCACGTCTTTGGAGCGTGGGAGGAAACCGAAGATCTCGGAGAAAACCCACGCAGGTCATGGGGAGAACGTACAAACTCCGTACAGACAGCGCCGGTAGTCGGGATGGAACCCGGGTCTCTGGCGCTGTGAGGCAGCAACTCTATCGCTGCGCCACCGTGCCGCTCCTAAACATTTTGCTACATACAGTGAGGGTTACGTTGATTGACTTGAGACTCAGCGGGACTTTGTGGGTTATACCGAATGATTGAAGGGAGGTCACGATGGCGCAGAGGTAGAGTTGCTGCCTCACAGCGAACGCAGCGCCGGAGACCCGGGTTCCATCCTGACTACGGGCGCTGTCTGTACCGAGTTTGTACGTTCTCCCCGTGACCTGCGTGGGTTTTCACCGGGTGCTCCGGTTTCCTCCCACACTCCAAAGACGTGCGGGTTTGTAGGTTAATTGGCTTCAGTAAAAAATAGTAAATTGTCTCTCGTGTGCAGGTATGAGTCTAATGTGCGGGGATCGCCAGTCGGGGCCGTCACAGGGCCGGCCGAGGGGCCTGTTTCCAGGCTGCATCTCTGAAATTAAAAACCGGAAACAAAAAGTATAAGACTACAAAGAATTGAATTAAGCCATGCCTTCATCCACGGCCAAAATCTCTTTCAACCTTCTTTAGTCTTGTCCTGTTGCATATAACAGCTGGGGCAGAATCTTAACTAGCAAGCCTCCACAAATTATTTTCTTCAGTTACTAAAGATTCTTCCATAGATCCTAGTTAATCTGTGCCAATCCTCTGCACATTGTGCTCTTGTTTAAAAAAGAGACAGCAATATCCTCTGAGCATGCCCTGTCTTCTGAATAAGGATTCAGTTCTAGTTTGTATCTCCTAGAGTCATTGAGTTATACAGAGGGGAAACATGCCCTGTAGCCCAACTTGCCCTCACCGACCAACATGCCCCGTCCCACCTGCCTGCGTTTGGCCCATATCCCTCTCAACCTGTCCTATCCATGTACCTGTCTAAATGTTTCTTAAACATTGCGGTAGTCCCGATAGTCAGGTTTGGAGGGATATGGGCCAAACACAGGCAGATGGGACTGGTAGGGGTTGCCAACTATCTCACTCCCAAATAAGGGACAAGGTGACGTCACCGCCTCACGCCCCACGTGTCCTCTCCCAGCCAGCGGCCACGTGCTCCCGCTCCGTCAATGGCGGCTGCCCGGGCTGGGAGGCGGGTTGCTATGCAACCTCCGTAAGGCGGCGCCAGGGCCTCCGGGCCTACACTCTCTGGGCCTACACTCTCTGGGCCTACACTGTCCGGACCTGCACTGTCTGGGCCTACAGTGTCCGGATCTACAGCGTCCGGACTTAGTGTCCGAGCCTACAGTGCTCCCCGGGCCTAATGCGGGACAAGGGCGGTCCCGTACGGGACAAACAGAGTTGTGAATCTGTGGAATTCTCTGCCTCAGAGGGCAGTGGAGGCCAATTCTCTGGATGCATTCAAGAGAGAGCTAGATAGAGCTCTTGATGATAGCAGAGTCAGGGGATATGGGGAGAAGGCAGGAACGGGTTACTGATTGTGGATGATCAGCCGTGATTGCAATGAATGGCGGTGCTGGCTCGAAGGGCCGAATGGCCTCCTCCTGCGCCTATTTTCTTTGTTTCTATTTTCTAAAGTCTTTTTCCCCTCACCTTAAACCTATGTCCTCTGGTCCTCGATTCCCCTACTCTGTGCGTCCACCCGATCTATTCCTCTCACGATTTCCTGCGCTGTATAAACTCAGACTTGCTCTCTCCAAGGACGCGAGAGAACTCTTCTTGGTGACTGAAGGTGTTTTCAATAGATCCACGCATTTATCTTGTGAAAGTAATTTGAGGTTAACCTTCTATTTGACGTAACCTTACTGTGGAAGCATTATGCTAAGTCGACTTTCCTCAGTTGCTCAGATCCTCTTTGTTCTCTCGGCAGTAAACTGCGGGGGATATATATGAGACGGTCTTACTTCTTTCTTCTTTCCTACTGAGTGCTTTGATTTCGATGTCAACGACCCCCTTTCTCTTCCCCTTCCATCCTCCACCACCCACACAAATCGGCCGCCCACACCTTTAAGGTTTAGTTCAGAGTTTAGACTTTAGTGATACAGCACGGAAACAATGATCACATTGAATGGCGGTGCTGGCTCGAAGGGCCGAATGTCCTCCTCCTGCACCTATTGTCTGTTGTCTATTGTTCCGGCACTGTTGGTCTCCGCTCGGAGGCCGTGACCTCTGTTATTCCGGCAACACGGATAATTCAGAAAGCCGGAAAATTTGTTTTGAGAACATGTTACAGTTTAGTTAATTGTCACGTGTACCGAGGTACACTGAAAAGCTTTTGTTGCGCGCTAACCAGTCAGCGGAAAGACAATACATGATTACAATCGAGCCGTCCACAGTGTACAGATACATGATAAGGGAATAATGTTTAGTGTATGATAAAGCCAGCCAAGTCCAATCAAAGATAGTCCGAGGGTCACCAATGAGGTAGATAGTAGTTCAGCACTGCTCTCTGGTTGTGGTAGGTTGGTTCAGTTCACCAATGATAATAGACAATAGACAATAGGTGCAGGAGGAGGCCATTCAGCCCTTCGAGCCAGCACCAGCATTCAATGTGATCATGGCTGATCATTCTCAATCAGTACCCCGTTCCTGCCTTCTTCCCATACCATCTGACTCCGCTATCCTTAAGAGCTCTATCTAGCTCTCTCTTGAAAGCATTCAGAGAATTGGCCTCCACTGCCTTCTGAGGCAGAGAATTCCACAGATTCACAACTCTCTGACTGAAAAAGTTTTTCCTCATCTCCATTCTAAATGGCCTACCCCTTATTCTTAAACTGTGGCCCCTTGTTCTGGACTCCCCCAACATTGGGAACATGTTTCCTGCTTCTAACGTGTCCAACCCCTTAATAATCTTAATCTAATCTTAATCTTATATGTTTCGTTTAGTTCATTTTAGTTTAGTTTAGTTTAGTTTAGTTTAGTTTAGTTTAGAGATACAGCGTGGAAACAGGCCCTTCGGCCCACTGGGTCCGTGCCGACCAGCGATCCCCACACACTAACATCATCCTACACCCATTAGTGCCAATTTTACATTTCCAACAAGCCAATTAACCAACAAACCTGTCTGTCTTTGGAGTGTGGGAGGAAACCGGAGCACCCGGAGAAAACCCACGCGGGTCACGAAGCTGTGGAAAGCCCTACCCAGGGCTTTGAGAGATGCCGGCTCAGTAGACATTTTTAAACGGCTGTCAAAAACATATCTTTTTATTCAAGCTTTTAACTGATTTTACTTCCTTTACTTCTTTTACACTCCCAATTTTACATTGTATAATTTTATATAAATCTATGCTTTGTATGCCTAGGTCCTTACTGTTTTATATTGTATCTTTGTTTAGATATGTGTTTGTTTATTGTGGAAAGCACTTTGAGCTGCATTAAATAGAAATAAAAGTTATTATTATTATTATTATTATTATTATTATTATTATTTATTATTATTATTATTTATTATTATTATTATTATTATTATTATTATTATTATTATTATTATTATTATTATTATTATTATTATTATTATTATTATTATTATTATTATTATTATTATTATTATTATTATTATTATTATTATTATATCTGAACGCATTCAAGAGAGAGCTAGATAGAGCTCTTAAGGATAGCGGAGTCAAGGGGTATGGGGAGAAGGCAGGAACGGGGCACCGATTGAGAATGATCAGCCATGATCACATTGAATGGCGGTGCTGACTCGAAGGGCCGAATGGCCTCCTCCTGCACCTATTGTCTATTGTCTATTGTCGATCTACACAATATCTTTTCTTCAGCTTGAGAGTAGAACTGCTCCACTAGTACCTCAAGTCCATGGAAACACAATGGAAATCTAACTCGACATTGATTTGAATGATAATATATATTTTTTCAGGAGTTGGGTAAAGCCGGAGATCCATGAGGCTGTCTTCATCGACAGGCTAGCGTTGGAGAGAGTCCACAACTTCACGCTCACGTCTCTTAAGAGTATAAAATCATGAGAGGAATAAATCGGGTGGATGCACAAAATGTCTTGCCCAGAGTAGGACATAGGTCTAAGGTAGGGTTACCAACTGCCCCGTATGTTTCGATAAGATCCCCTCTCATCCTTCTAAATTCCAGTATATACAAGCCTAGTCGCTCCATTCTTTCAACATATTACAACTTGATGGGCCGAATGGCCTAATTCTTCTCCTATCAATTATGACTTTATCAATCTTTGCCTTAAAATTATCCATTGACTTGGCCTCCACTGCCGTCAGTGGCATAGTATCCAACAGATTCACCACCCTCTGGCCACGTTTGCCCATGGAGGGCTCTGCGGCTCCCCCTGCAGGTCGTGTCCTGCCTGGCCTTCCTTTGACCTGCCTCCAGGTCTCCAGAGCAGATTCCAGAAGGAGGAGATGCTGAAGAACCATGGTCACCAGTACAAGAAGCATCAACCATCGATGAACCACCCTAGCCACAATCCTAACTCAGCAACAAAACCCAGCTACACCAGCATTTGTGTAAATCTTCAGTTGGGCCGAAAGGCCTGTTTCCGCGCTGTGTGACTCAATAGACAATAGACAATAGACAATAATAATAATAATAATAATAATACATTATATTTATATAGCGCTTTTCATATACACAAAGACGCTTTACAGGGATTTAGAGAACATAGGGAAGTGAATAAATAGATAAATAAGTAAATAAGTAAACGAACAGAGAAAGGAGACAGAGGGTGGGGTGACCTTCAGTGGTTGAAGGCAGTACTGAACAGGTGAGACTGTTTTGAATGTGGTGAGTGAGGAGGAGTCTCTGACGGTTTGGGGTAGTGAGTTCCAGAGGGTGGGAGCAGCGATGGAGAAAGCCCTGTCCCCCCAGGATCTGAGTTTGGTCCGGATGTGGGGGGATAGGAGATTGGCAGCAGCAGAGCGGAGGGTGCAGGTGGGAGTGTGCCTGTGGAGGAGGTCAGTCAGGTAGGATGGGGCCAGGTTATGGAGGGCTTTGTAGGTCATGAGGAGGATTTTGTACTGGATTCTCTGGGGGATGGGGAGCCAGTGGAGTTTGTAAAGGATGGGGGTGATATGGTCACGGATCGGGGAGTGGGTGAGTAGACGGGCAGCGGAGTTTTGAATGTATTGAAGTTTACTGATGATTTTTGAGGGTGCGCCATAGAGGAGGCTGTGGCAGTAGTCCAAACGGGAGGTGATGAAGGCGTGGATGAGGGTTTCTGCAGCTGTGGAGGAGAGGCATGGACGGAGGCAATAGGTGCGGGAGGAGGCATTTCGGCCCTTCGAGCCAGCACCACCATTCAATGTGATCATGGCTGATCATTCTCAATCAGTATCCCGTTCCTGCCTTCTCCCCATACTCCCTGACTCCGCTATCCTTAAGAATAGACTCGATGACTCTATTTCTCCACGACAACATTTCCAGCCAACTTCATGTTGGCTTGCATCCTGATCACTTGGCTGGCTCTACACCCAGTAGACGTGTGTTCACAGTGTTTGGATGGCCCTGCTATGCCAGCTGCCTTAACACACGCGCACACACACACACAAATCCTCCCATTACCTCCTGCTGCCACAGGCAATGATGGTCCAATTCTATACTGCCATCGTAGAGTGTGTCCTCACCTTCTCCATCATGGTCTGGTTTGGCTCAGCCACCAAGCACCACATCCGGAGGCTGCAACGGATCGTTCGCACAGCTGAGAAGGTTGTTGGCTGCAACCTTCCCCCCATTGACGAATTGTACACTGCAAGGGCCAGGAAGCGAGCGGGCAAGATCATCTCTGACCCCTCTCACCCTGGCCACAAACTCTTTGAAGCACTTCCCTCTGGAAGGCGACTCCGGACTGTCAAAGCAGCCACAGCCGGACATAAAAGCAGCTTCTCTCCACGAGTGGTAGCTCTACTCAACAACCAAAGTCTGTCGGCTCTTTGTGCTCTGGTTTATTTCACACACATGTTTTGACCGTAATGTTGTGTCCTTAATGTTTTAATGTTTTATGTTTATTCTTAATTGTTTACTGTATGTTGGTGTTATTACTTGCGAGCGGAGCACCAAGGCACATTCCTTGTATGTGCACATACTTGGCCAATAAACTTGAAGGTATCACAAAATGCTGGAGTAACTCAGAGGGTCAGGCAGCATCTCAGGAGGGAAGGAATAGGTGACGTTTCGGGTCGAGACCCTTCTTCAGACCGACCAATAAACTTATCCAGTTCAATTCAATTCAATTACATTACATTAGATTACATTTTAATAAGGAGATACACCCCAGACGTTTACAGCAATGGTCTCTATTCATCTCTCGAGAAACTTCTGGAACAAAACTATTTGATCATTATAACATCCAAGGTATTTGTTTCACAGAGTGCTGGAGTAACTCAGCGGGTCAGGCAGCATCTCAGGAGAGAAGGAATGGGTGACGTTTCGGGTCGAGACCCTTAAGGGATCACCCATTCCTTCTCTCCTGAGATGCTGCCTGACCTGCTGAGTTACTCCAGCATTTTGTGAATTTTTCTTTTAGATTTTTTAGATTTAGAGATACAGCGCGGAAACAGGCCCTTCGGCCCACCGAGTCCGTGCCGCCCAGCGATCCCCGCACACTAACACTATCCTACACACACTAGGGACAATTTTGACATTTACCCAGTCAATTAACCTACAAACCTGCACGTCTTTGGAGTGTGGGAGGAAACCGAAGATCTCGGAGGAAACCCACGCAGGTCACGGGGAGAACGTACAAACTCTGTACAGACGGCGCCCGTAGTCAGGATCGAACCTGAGTCTCCGGCGCTGCATTCGCTGTAAGGCAGCAACTCTACCGCTGCGCCACTGTACCGCTTTTCGATTTGTACCAGCATCTGCAGTTATTTTCTTGCACTGATCACTATAACATTCTCGTTGGTGAGAGCTTGGGTTAACACATTTCCCACTGCACCACAGTGTAGCTTCATTAGCTGGGAAGTGCTTCTGTGAGGGCTGGGTTTGTGAAGGTCACTATCTCAAAGAAATTAGCGGCACGGTGGCGCAGCGGTAGAGTTGCTGCCTCACAGCGCCGGAAACCCGGGTTCCATCTTGACCACGGGCGCCGTCTGTACGGCGTTTGTACGTTCTCCCCGTGACCTGCGTGGGTTTTCTCCGGGTGCTTCGGTTTCCTCCCACACTCCAAAGACATGCAGGTTTGTAGGTTAATTGGCTGTGTAAATGTAAAAATTGTCGCTAATGGGTGTAGGATAGTGTTAGTGTGCGGGGATCGCTGGTCGGCGCGGACCCGGTGGGCCGAAGGGCCTGTTTCCGCGCTGTATCTCTAAACTAAACCAAACGAAACGAAACTAAACGAAACCAAACTAAACTAAACTAATTGGCTTTGGTATAAAAGAGTGTAAATTGCGTTAATGTGAGGGGATCGCTGGTCGGTGTGGACTTTGAGGGCCAAAGGTATTTTTGTGCTGTATCTCTAAATTAAACTAAACTCAACTAACCTGAACTGAACTGAACTTACCTAAATTAAACTAAACTGTTTCTCTCCTTTCTTGAAGCAGAGGCATGAATTCAGACAGGGAGACACAAAGGTGTGAATTTGGTATTCTTAGGTCTTCGAGGACACAGATTCTGTTAAAACCTGCCTTGACATCAAATCTAATTATTTTCTCATTTGGCCTTCAAACTTTTCCTCTGTACAACAGGTGGCATCAGATCAGGATGCAAAGTTTCCAGAGATCAAACTTCTCCAATTTTCATGGCAATTCCCCGCCCCACCCCCTACCGAATTATAAACCACGGTGGCGCAGCGGTAGAGTTGCTGCCTCACGGTGCCGGAGACCCGGGTTCCATCCTGACTATGGGTGCTGCCTGTACGGAGTTTGTACGTTCTCCCCTGCGTGGGTTTTCTCCGGCTGCTGCGGTTTCCTCCCGCACTCCAAAGACGTGCAGGTTTGTAGGTTAACTGGCTTCGGTAAAAGGATGATAGAAAGATTGTCCCTAGTGCGTAAGGTAGTGCTAGTGTACGGGATGATCGCTGGTCAGCGCGGGTTGTGCAGGGCACGCAGGTTTGTAGGTTTAGTTTAGTTTAGTTTAGTTTTGTTTAGAGATACAGTGTGGAAACAGGCCCGTCGGACGACCATCAATCACCCCATACACTAGCTCTATCTTATACATTAATGACAATGTGTGTGACTGGGGTGAGACTGGTCCTTGATTATGCTGCTGGCCTTGCCGAGGCAGCGTGAGGTGTAGATGGAGTCAATGGGAGGGAAGTTGGTTTGTGTGATGGTTTGGTTTAGTTTACTTTAGTTTAGAGATGCAGTGTGGAAACAGGCCCATCGTGTCGGAACCGCCCAGCGATCCCCACACACCAACACTATCCTACACACAAACTAAGAGACAATTTTTTAACATTTACACCAAGACAATTTTAACCTACAAATTTGCACGTCTTTGGAGTGTGGGAGGAAACCGAACATCTCGGACAAAAAAAAACCCCATGCAGGTCACGGGGAGAACGTACGAACTCCGTACAGACAGCGCCCGTAGTCGGGATCGAACCTGGGTCTCCGGCGCTGTGAGGCAGCAACTCTACCGCTGCGCCACTGTGTCCACAATTCTCCGCAATTTCTTGCGGTGATGCGGTTATCACAGGGGCCACAGTTTAAGAATAAGGGGTAGGCCATTTAGAACTGAGATGAGGAAAAACGTTTTCAGTCAGAGAGTTGTAAATCTGTGGAATTTTCTGTCTCAGAATCCAGTGGAGGCCAATTCTCTGAATGCATTCAAGAGAGAGCTAGATAGAGCTCTTAATGATAGCGGAGTCAGGGGGTATGGGGAGAAGGCAGGAACAGGGTACTGATTGTGGATGATCACCCATGATCACGGTGAAAGGTGTTTTTTGTTTTTTTTGATTTTGAGATACAGCGCGGAAACAGGCCCTTCGGCCCACCTGGCCCGCGCCGCCCAGCGATCCCCGCACACTAACACTATCCTACACCCACTAGGGACAATTTTTACATTTGCCCAGCCAATTAACCTACAAACCTGTACATCTTTGAAGTGTGGGAGGAAACCGAAGATCTCGGAGAAAACCCACGCAGGTCACGGGGAGAACGTACAAACTCCGTACAGACGGCGCCCGTAGTCAGGATCGAACCTGAGTCTCCGGCGCTGCATTCGCTGTAAGGCAGCAACTCTACCGCTGCGCCACCGTGCCGTCGAAGGGCCGAATGGCCTCCTCCTGCACTTATTGCCAATTGTCTATTGAGAGTGGAAGGGCTCTCTGTAAGAATGAACATGCCATCAGTCTGTTGATGTCTCAATTCGCAACGTTGACATCTGATGTTGAAGCCCTTTGCCAAATGTTCTGGCTGTGGCTTCTGCATTGGGAAAACAATTATAACCGTCTTGCAGCATGGTTAAGAGTCGATGCAGTGACACATTTATCCCGTTAGTAATCCATGACTCCACACAAGGCTGGCAGTGACATTTTGCTTGCCAAACCCTTCATCCCACAAGGGATATCAGAGAGACAAGTTAAATGAAGGCTCTTAAGTATCACATATTATTATGACGCATTTAATCTGGGATGTATTTAGTACTGACGGGGCTTTGTTTAGTTTAAGGTAGACACAAAGTGCTGGAGTAACTCAGCGGGTCAGGCAGCATCTGTGGAGAACATGGATAGGTGACGTTTCACAGAGTGCTGGAGTAACTCAGCAGGTCAGGCAGCATCTGTGGAGAACATGGATAGGTGACGTTTCACAGAGTGCTGGAGTAACTCAGCGGGTCAGGCAGCATCTGTGGAGAACATGGATAGGTGACGTTTCACAGAGTGCTGGAGTAACTCAGCGGGTCAGGCAGCCTCTCTGGAGAGAAGGAATGGGTGATGTTTCGGGTCAAGACCCTTCTTCAGACTCTGGAGTTTTGTGTCTACCTTCGATTTAAACCAGCATCTGCAGTTTTTGTCCTACATACTTAGTTTAGTTTAGTTTAGACAAGAGACAATAGGTGCAGGAGGAGGCCATTCGGCCATTCGAGCCAGCACCACCATTCAATGTGATCATGGCTGATCATCCACAATCAGTACCCCGTGCCTGCCTTCTCCCCATATCTCTTGATTCCGCTATCTTTAATTATTAGTTTAGAAATACAGTGCGGAAACAGGCCCTTCAGCCAACCCGTGTCTGTAACGACCAGCGATCTCCGCACACTAACATGATCCAACACACACCAGGGACAGTTTTCAATTATACCAAACCAATTAACATACAAACCTGTACATCTTTGGAATGTGGGAGGACACCGAAGATAGACAATAGACAATAGACAATAGGTGCAGGAGGAGGACATTCGGCCCTTCGAGCCAGCACCACCATTCATTGTGATCTGTGGAGGATAGCAGAGTCAGGGGGTATGGGGAGAAGGCAGGAACAGGGTACTAATTGAGAATGATCAGCCATGATCACATTGAATGGCAGTGCTAGCTCGAAGGGCCGAATGGCCTTCTCCTGCACCTATTTTCTATTGTCTATTGTCTATTGTCTATTGATCATGGCTGATCATTCACAATCAGTACCCCGTTCCTGCCTTCTCCCCATATCCCCTGGACTCCCCCAACATCGGGAACATGTTTCCTGCTTCTAACGTGTCCAACCCCTTAATAATCTTATACGTTTCGATAAGATCCCCTCTCATCCTTCTAAATTACAGTGTATACAAGCCTAGTCGCTCCAGTCTTTCAACATATGACAGTCCCGCCATTCCAGGAATTAACCTAGTGAACCTACGCTGCATGCCCTCAATAGCAAGAATTTAGATTATAGATAGAGCTAGGGTTGCCAACTGTCCCGTATTAGCCGGGACATCCCGTATATTGGGCTAAATTTGTTAGCCCCGTACGAGACCCCCTGTGTCCGGTATTATGCCCGGGGGGTGCTGTAGGCCCAGACGCTGTAGGCCCGGACACTGCAGGCCCGGACACTGTAGGTCTGTGGGCCGCTGTAGATCTAGACAGTCCAGGTCTGGAGGTCCAGGTACCTCCTGACGGAGGTTGCGTAGCAACCCGCCTCCCGGCCCGGGTGACCGCCATTGGTGGAGCGGGAGCACGTGGCCGCTGGCTGGGTGAGGTCACGTGGGGCGCGGGGCGGTGACGTCACCTTGTCCCGTATTTGGGAGTTATATAGTTGGCGACCCCTAGATACAGCGGCCCACCGAGGCCGCACCGCCCAGCGATCACCTCACACACTGACACCATCCTACATACTCTGGGGCCAGTGCACAATATTGTTGATCAAAGCCAATTAACCTATAAACTTGGGAGTGTGGGAGGAAAGCCAAGTACCCTGGGTATAAACCCACGCAGGTCACGGGGAGAACGTACAAACTCCGTACAGACAGCGCCCGTAGTCGGGATGGAACCCGGGTCTCCGGCGCTGTGAGGCAGCAACTCTACATTCTTGCCATAGAGGGAGTACAGAGAAGGTTCACCAGATTGATTCCTGGGATGGCAGGACTTTCATATGAAGAAAGACTGGATAAACTCGGCTTGTACTCGCTGGAATTTAGAAGATTGAGGGGGGATCTTATAGAAACTTACAAAATTCTTAAGGGGTTGGACAGGCTAGATGCAGGAAGATTGTTCCCGATGTTGGGGAAGTCCAGAACAAGGGGTCACAGTTTAAGGATAAGGGGGAAGTCTTTTAGGACCGAGATGAGAACGTTTTTTTTCACACAGAGAGTGGTGAATCTGTGGGATTCACTGCCACGGAAGGTAGTTGAGGCCAGTTCATTGGCTATATTTAAGAGGGAGTTAGATGTGGCCCTTGTGGCTAAAGGGATCAGGGGGTATGGAGAGAAGGTAGGTACAGGATACTGAGTTGGATGATCAGCCATGATCATATTGAATGATCAGCCATGATCATATTGAATGACCCCGGTGCAGGGTCGAAGGGCCGAATGGCCTACTCCTGCACCTATTTTCTATGTTTCTATGTTTCTATGTTTCTACCGCTGCACCACCAAGTACCCTGGAACTTCCAGACTATCAATTAGCCCTTAACTATTACACTGTGCAGCTGAGATCTTGTGCAAGGCACAGCTGGCTTCTGCTGCTACTTCTTGGAGTTTAACGACAGCTAGATTTATATAAAAGCAAATTTAATGCAGAAAAACAGCAAGAGAGATTAAATGAAAGGGAAAGACTTAAAGTAAAGGAAGCAGTCATCAGAAATTAAAATACATTTTGTTGAAAGGGATTTTTTTTTTCATGGTTCATTGTTCAAACAGATTATTGGATGAAAGAGTCTTTCGTGAAGATTAGCATCATCAAGCCCTCCTGTGGATGTCCTCTGGGCCTCTTCTGATGAGAAATATAACAGCAGCATTTAAGGATGCCAGGCCATAGGTGAGGTGTCCTGCAGTCACAAACTTATCCCCACAATTACAGAGCCAATCCACTCCGAATCAGCCGCACACCCACCTTCGCCCCTTCTCCTGAATTTAGAAGGATGAGAGGGGATCTTATCGAAACGTATAAGATTATTAAGGGGTTGGACACGTTAGAGGCAGGAAACATGTTCCCAATGTTGGGGGAGTCCAGAACAAGGGGCCACAGTTTAAGAATAAGGGGTAGGCCATTTAGAACTGAGATGAGGAAAAACTTCATTGAATGGCGGTGCTGGCTCGAAGGGCCGAATGGCCTCCTCCTGCACCTATTGTGTATTGTCTCCCATCGGGCAAGGGGTCCCCCCGACAACTACGAGGAAGTAAGAGGAAAGACGAGACATATGAGGAAAGATCGGAAAGACTGGGCTTGGATGAGGGGGGATACAATAGACAATAGGTGCAGGAGGAGGCCATTCGGCCCTTCGAGCCAGCACCACCATTCAATGTGATCATGGCTGATCATTCTCAATCAGTACCCCGTTCCTGCATTCTCCCCATACCCCCTGACTCCGCTATCATTAACAGCTCTATCTAGCTCTCTCTTGAATGCATTCAGAGAATTGGCCTCCACTGCCTTCTGAGGCAGAGAATTCCACAGATTCACAACTCTCTGGGTGAAAAGGTTTTTCCTCATCTCCGTTCTAAATGGCCTACGCCTTATTCTTAAACTGTGGCCCCTTGTTCTGGACTCCCCCAACATCGGGAACATGTTTCCTGCCTCCAGCGTGTCCAAATCCCTTAATAATCTTATATGTTTGAAATGTTATACCTGCTGGAGATATAAAAGGATTGGACAAGCTGGATGCAGGAAAAATGTTCCCGATGTTGGCGGAGTCCAGAACCAGGGGCCACACAGTCATTTAAAACTGAGGTGAGAAAAAACTTTTTCACCCAGAGAGTTGTGAATTTGTGGAATTCTCTGCCACAGAGGGCAGTGGAGGCCAATTCGCTGGATAAATTTAAAAGAGAGTTAGATAGAGCTCTAGGGGCTAGCGGAATCAAGGGGTATGGGGAGAAGGCAGGCACGGGTTACTGATTGTGGATGATCAGCCATGATCACAATGAATGGCAGTGCTGGCTCGAAGGGCCGAATGGCCTCCTCCTGCAACTATTTTCTATGTTTCTATGCAACTCTCACCAATTTCTACAGATGCACCATAGAAAGCATTTTATCGGGATGCATCACAGCTTGGTTTGGAAACAGCTCCATCCAAGGTCGCAAGAAATTGCAGAGAGTTGTGGACGCAGCCCAGACCATCACACAAACCAACCTCCCTTCCATTGACTCCATCTACACCTCACGCTGCCTCGGCAAGGCCAGCAGCATAATCAAGGACCAGTCTCACCCCGGCCACTCCCTCTTCTCCCCTCTCCCATCGGGCAAGAGGTACAGAAGTGTGAAAACGCACACCTCCAGATTCAGGGACAGTTTCTTCCCGGCTGTTATCAGGCAACTGAACCACCCTACCACAACCAGAGAGTGGTCCTGACCTCCCATCTCCCTAATTGGAGACCCTGGGACCTCTTATTCGCAAGTTCCTGACCTTTACTTTCCACTAAACGTTATTCCCTTTATCATGTATCTGTACACTGTGAATAGCGATAAGCTGGAAAGGGTGTAGTGAAGTCATAAGTATGTTGCCAGGACTCGATGGCCTGAGCTACGGAGAGAGGTTGAGCAGGCTAGGACTCTATTCCTTGGACCGCAGGAGGATGAGGGGTGATCTTACAGAGGTGTACAAAATCATGAGAGGAATAGATCGGGGAGATGCAAAGAGTCTCGAGTAGGGGAATCAAGAACCAGAGGACATGGGTTTAAGTTGGGAGGGGAAAAGATTTTATGGGAATCTGAGGGCTTTTTAGGTAGAGTCCACCCAAAATGTCACCCATTCCTTCTCTCCCGGGATGCTGCCTGACCCGCTGAGTTATTCCAGCACTCTGTGAAACGTCACCTATCCATGTCCTCCAGAGATGCTGCCTGACCCGCTGAGTTACTCCAGCACTCTGTGAAACGTCACCTATCCATGTTCTCCACAGATGCTGCCTGACCCGCTGAGTTATTCCAGCATTTTGTGAAACGTCACCTATCCATGTCCTCCAGAGATGCTGCCTGACCCGCTGAGTTACTCCAGCACTCTGTGAAACGTCACCTATCCATGTTCTCCACAGATGCTGCCCGACCCGCTGAGTTACTCCAGCACTCTGTGAAGCGTCACCTATCCATGTTCTCCAGAGATGCTGCCTGACCCTCTGTGTTACGATCCCGACTGCGGGCGCCGTCTGTATGGAGTTTGTACGTTCTCCCCTTGACCTGCGTGGGGTTTTCTCCGAGATCTTCGGTTTCCTCCCGCACTCCAAAGACGTGCGGGTTTGTAGGTTAATTGGTTTGGTAATATTTGTAACTTGTCCCTCGTGTGTGTGAAGGATGAAGCCGGTCGGTGTACGGACTGGGTGAGCTCTGGTCGGCGCGCACACGGCAGGCCGAAGCCGCCTGTTTCTGCGCAGTATCTGTACCTCTGAAGTCTCTCCAAGACATAAAAGAGATCTGAGAAACTGTTAGCTTTCGAGCAAAGGAGAGGAATGAAGGATGCCTCCCGCTGAACAACATGAAAGTAGATCCTTTTGTGCTTTGCCTGAGATGAAGAAAATGAGCAGGACTTCAGAGCATTTATCTGATCATGCAAAGACTCTACAGTGCTAATCAAGTGGGACTGGCAGTGAGCCTGACACCGCAAGAGTAGTGGGGAGGACAGGATGGCAATAGTGGAACTTTTGTTTCTCCCCTCTCGCACTTTTCAAAAATGTGTTTGTACTTTTGCTCTGAATTCCTCTGTCTTTTCTTCACCCCCCCACCCCCCCCCCACCCCCCCCAACCCCCCACCCCCCCCCCCCCACCCCCCCCCCCCACCCCCCCCCACCCCCCCACCCCCCCCACCCCCCCCACCCACCCCCCCCATCCCCCCCCCACCCCCCCCACCCCCCCCACCCCAACCCCGACTCCATTTTACAGGCGTTTTAATCCAGCTCTTGTCTCTCACTGCACAGCACATCAGTTGGCTGGGAGCGGAGAGAAAGGGAGTCTTGAAAGCAAAGAGGGCCACTGACTTAAGCTCCTGTGACCGTCAGAGAGGTTATTAACTGTGAAATCCACTTAGTCACCTGCTTGCTGTCAGTCTGCAAAGGCCTGCAGACACGGTGGGGAGGGGAGGGGAGCGGCGGGGGGACAAATTCTTGCAAAGCAACTTGCATGAAAGGTTTTCTAACATTGAGAGCCAAGTCAAGATGGACATTCAAAACATCTATACACTAAAACTCCCGTTTGTTTTATTTGTTTGTTCCTGAACTACAGCCAAAACGGTACACGATAGCGCGACAATTCTAGGCCCACATTACTCACCATCGTCCCTTTGGTGCCAATGGAAGAAGTTTCATTGAAATCGGTGTTAAGTTTTTAAAGTTATTCACATTTTAAAGTTTAAATCTATCTCCTAGGGAGGGAAGGGGGAGGGGAGAGGGAGGGGGTAGGGATAAGGGGGGGTCGAGGAGGATGGAGTGGGGGGCAGGAGGGGAGTGGGAGGGGAAGGGGAAGGGGTTGGAGGGGAGGGGAGGGGAGGGAGGGGGTAGGGGTGTAGGTGGAGGGAGGGGTAGAGGGGGAGGGGAGGGGGGAGGGAGGGGAGAGGGGGAGTGGGTAAGAGGGGAGGGAGGGGGTGGGGGGAGAGGGAGGGGGTGGGGAGGGGAGGAGAGAGGGGGGAGTGAGAGGTAGGAGGGAGTGGACGGGGAGGGGAGGGGAAGGAGGGAGGGGGAGGGGAGGAGAGGGTAGAAGGAGGGAGGGAGGGGGGAAGGAGGGAGAGGGAGGGTAGGGGAGGAGGGTGAGAGGGGGGAGAGGTGATAGGGGAGGGGGCAATGGGTGGAGATGTTTGGGCCCAACGGGTCCAGTTGGTCTAGCTTTTAGTTAAATTTAGTTTTGTTTCTTGTCAGGTACACAATTGTCTGAAGAAGGGTCTCGACCCGAAACGTCACCTATCCATGTTCTCCAGAGATGCTGCCTGACCCGCTGAGTTACTCCAGCACTCTGTGAAACGTCACCTATCCATGTTCTCCACAGATGCTGCCTGACCCGTTGAGTTACTCCAGCATTTTGTGTCTACCTTCGCTTTAAAAGAGCATCTGGAGTTTTTTTTCCTACATATTAGTTTATTGTCACGTGTACCGAGGTACAGTGAAAATGTTTTGTTGCATGCTAACCTGTCAGCAGAAAGACTATACATAGAAAACATAGAAGGTTGACACAAAAAGCTGTAGTAACTCAGTGGGTCAGGCAGCATCTCTGGAGAGAACGAATGGGTGACATTTCGGGTCGAGACCCTTCTTCAGAAACATAGAAAATAGGTGTAGGAGGAGGCCATTCGGCCCTTCGAGCCAGCACCACCATTGAATATGATCAGAGCTGATCATCCACAATCAGTAACCAGTTCCTGCTTTCTCCCCATATCCCTTGATTCCATTAACCCTAAGAGCAAAATCTAACTCTCTCTTGAAAACATCCAGTGAATTGGCCTCCACTGCCTTCTGCCTTCCACAGATTCCCAACTCTCTGGGTGAAAAAGTTTTTCCTCATCTCAGTCCTAAATGGCCGACCCCTTATTCTTACTCTGTGACCCCTGGTTCTTGACTGCCCCAACATTGGGAGCATTTTTCTTACATCTAGCCTGTCCGACTTCTTACGAATTTCATATGTTTCGATAAGATCCCCTCTCATCCTTCTAAATTTCAGTGTATACAAGCCCAGTCGACCCATTCTTTCATCATACGACAGTCCCGCCATCCCGGGGATTAACCTGGTGAACCTACGTTTCACTCCCTCAATAGCCAGAATGTACAGGCAGCGTGAGGTTTAGATGGAGTCAATGGAAGGGAGGTTGGTTTGTGTGATGATCTGGGCTGCAATGTGCAGGACAAGTTTTTTACACAGAAATAAGGGGTGCCAACTTTCTCACTCCCAAATAAGGGACAAGGTGACGTCACCGCCCCGCGCCCCACATGACCTCACCCAGCCAGCGGCCACGTGATCACGCTCCACCAATGGCGGCTTCCCGGGCCGGGAGGCGGGTTGCTGCGCAACCTCAGTTAGGCGGCACCCGGGCCTACAGTGTCCGGGCCTACAGTGTCCGGGCCTACAGTGTCCGGGCCTACAGTGTCCGGGCCTACAGTGTCCGGGCCTACAGTGTCCGGGCCTACAGTGTCCGGGCCTACAGTGTCCGGGCCTACAGTGTCCGGGCCTACAGTGTCCGGGCCTACAGTGTCCGGGCCTACAGTGTCCGGGCCTACAGCGCCCCCCGGGCCTACAGCGCCCCCCGGGCCTACAATGTCCGGGCCTACAGTGTCCGGGCCTACAGTGTCCGGACCTACAGTGTCCGGGCCTACAGTGTCCGGGCCTACAGTGTCCGGGCCTACAGCGCCCCCCGGGCCTTATATGGGACAAGGGCGGTCCCGTACGGGACAAATCAATTCAGCCCAAAATACGGGATGTCTGGCTAATACGGGACAGTTGGCAACCCTACACAGAGAGTAGTTGGGGCCTGGAACACATTGACTAGGGATGTGCAGGGAATGGAGGGATGGGGATCACACACAGGCAGATAAAATTATTTTAATTTGACTTCATGTTCGGTTCAAACATTTCAGGCTGAAGGACCCGTTCCTGTGCTGCAGATACACAAAAAGTGCTGGAGTAACTCAATGGGTCAGGCAGCATCTCTGGAGAAAAAGTATGGGTGACGATTCCGGACAGGACCCTTTCCAACTGAAAGCATCACCCACTCATTTTCTCCCGAGATGCTGCCTGACCCGCTGAGTTACTCCAGCACTCTGTGAAACGTCACCTATCCATGTTCTCCAGAGATGCTGCCTGACCCGCTGAGTTACTCCAGCACTCTGTGAAACGTCACCTATCCATGTTCTCCACAGATGCTGCCTGACCCGCTGAGTTACTCCAGCACTCTGTGTCTATCTCCGGTTTAAACCGGCATCTGCAGTTCCTTCCTACACAGGTTCATTGGTATGCAGGACTGACTGGCGCCGCTGTGACCTTTAAAACAAGGGGGTTCAGACTTTAGATCAGCTGATAAATAGATCTTAGCCTCAGGCAAGCACGGGGAAATACCAGCACTGCAAAGTTTAAGCGCTGAAGTCCTTTTGACCTTCTCTTTTGTGTTGTTGCTGCTACTGCTAATCCCCTTTGTTCGTTTAGTATGGAGCAGGTTCAGGGCAGTCCACAGCTGTAGTCCAGCCACAGAGTCATGTTTACAGATCAAGCCTAGCTACTGCACACGGAACCCAGCGCCCCTCCAACCTGCCGGCCCGTAAGACTTGCATACACTGGAATTTAGAAGGATGAGAGGGGATCTTATCGAAACGTATAAGATTATTAAGGGGTTGGACACGTTAGAGGCAGGAAACATGTTCCCAATGTTGGGGGAGTCCAGAACAAGGGGCCACAGTTTAAGAATAAGGGGTAGGCCATTTAGAACTGAGATGAGGAAAAACTTTTCCAGTCAGAGAGTTGTGAATCTGTGGAATTCTCTGCCTCAGAAGGCAGTGGAGGCCAATTCTCTGAATGCATTCAAGGGAGAGCTAGATAGAGCTCTTAAGGATAGCGGAGTCAGGGGGTATGGGGAGAAGGCAGGAACGGGGTACTGATTGAGAATGATCAGCCAGGATCATATTGAATGGCGGTGCTGGCTCGAAGGGCCGAATGGCCTCCTCCTGCACCTATTATCTATTGTCTATTGTCTAAGACTTCTGCTTCGCTAACCTTAGAGATACAGTGTGTAAACAAGCCCTCCGGCCCACCAAGTTAAGTTTTTTAGTTCAGAGATACAGCATGGAAACAGGCCCTTTCGGCCCACCGGGTCAGAACTGCCCCCTCCATCGACTCCTTTAAGTCCAGGCTCAAAACCTATTTCTACTCCCTAGCGTTTGAGGCCCTCTGAGGGGGCGTTGTGAACTGTTTATGTATATGCTGTTATGTTTGTGTGCCATTGTATGTTCGTTCTTAGTACCTGAACTGATGTACAGCACTTTGGTCAACGTGGGTTGTTTTTAAATGTGCTATACAAGTAAAATTGACTTGACTTCACTACCCTGCACACTCACACACACACACACACACACACACACACACACACACACACACACACACACACACACACACACACACACACACACACACACACACACACACACACACACACACACACACACACACACACACACACACACACACACACACACACACACACACACACACACACACACACACACACACACACTAGGGACAATTTTTACATTTACCAAGGCCAATTAACCTACAAACCTGTATGTCTTTGGAGCGTGGGAGGAAACCCACGCAGGTCACGGGGAGAACGTACAAACTCCGTACAGGCGGCACCTGTAGACGGGATGGAACCCGGGTCTCTGGCGCTGCATTCGCTGTAAGGCAGCAACTCTACCACTGCGCCATCGTGCCGCCCAAGTCTTGATTCGTACAGGTGTCAGAAATTATGGGGAGAAGGCAGGACTATCCTTGATTGAACTCTGCTGGCTTTACATTGTACTAAACATTATTCCCCCATCATGTATCTGTACACTGTAAATGGTTCGATTGTAATCATGTATTGTCTTTCCGCTGACTGGTTAGCACGCAACAAAAGCTTTTCACTGTACCTCGGTACACGGGACAATAAACTAAACTGAACTGAACTGTATGTGGAGAGAGGATGTTTCCACTAGTGGGAGAGTCTAGGACCAGAGGGCACAGCCTCAGAATAAAAGAACATACATTTAGAATGGAGATGAGGAGGAATTTCTTTCATCAGAGGGTGGTGAATCTGTGGAATTCATTGCCATGGAAGTCTGTGGAGGCCAAGTCAGTGGGTATTTTTAAGGCAGAGATAGATAGATTCTTGATTAGTGCAGGTGTCAGGGGTTATGGGGAGACGGCAGGAGAATGGGGTTAGGAGGGAGAGATAGATCAGCTGTGATTGAATGGCGGAGTAGACTTGATGGGCCGAATGGCCTAATTCTGCTCCTAAAACTGATGAAGTCCGCGCCGACCAACAATCACCCGTAGAATAGGGTTGCCACCTGTCCCGTATTAGCCGGGACATCCCGTATTTTGGGCTAAATTGGTTTGTCCCATATGGGACCGCCCTTGTCCCATATTAGGCCTGGGGGACGCTGTAGGCCCGGGGGGGCGCTGCAGGCCCGGACACTGGAAGCCCGGTCACTGTAGGCCCGGGGGGGCGCTATAGGTCCGGGCACTGTAGCCCCGGACACTGTAGGCCTGGACACTGTAGGCCCAGACAGTGTCGGCTAACGGAACGTGTTCGGGGAGCGGGGCCGAGTGTGTTCACCTAACGGAGGTTGCATAGCAACCCGCCTCCCGGCCCGGGCGGCCGCCATTGGTGGAGCGGGAGCACGTGGCCGCTGGCTGGGTGAGGTCACGTGGGGCACGGGGCGGTGACGTCACCTTGTCCCTTATTTGGGAGTGAGATAGTTGGCAACCCCTACCTGTACACTAGGTCCACCCTACGTGCTGGGGGCAATTTACAGAAGCCAATTAACCTGCAAACCTGATATCTTTGGGATATTTTGAGGAAGCATGTCTTTAGGATTGTGCCGGGTGGTAGCAGGTTGGTGCGAACTCGGTGGGCCGAAGGACCTTTTATCACCCATTATCGCTCTACTAAACTAAACACTCGGAGAAACCCACTTGGTCACGGGGAGAACGTACAAACTCCGTACAGACAGCACCCGTAGGCGGGATGGAACCCGGGTCTCTGGCGCTGTGAGGCAGCAACTCTACCGCTGCGCCACCATGTCGCCTTTTCCCAGAAAGGGGGGAAAGAGGGAATGACCGGGGTGAAGATAGATAATGGCAGGGGAGACATTCAAATACAAATCGTAAGGTAAATGATCAAGATCTCGCTCGCTCAGGGAAGGGTTCCTACAGGAGATGTATAATAAATAGATTGTTTCCCCCACAATCAGTGGCACGGTGGCGCAGCGGTAGAGTTGCCGCCTCATGGCGCCAGAGACCCGGGTTCCATCCTGACTACGGGCGCCGTCTGTACGAAGTTTGTACGTTCTCCCCGTGACCTGCGTGGGTTTTCTTCGGATGCTCCGGTTTGGTTTGTCCCGTACGGGGCCGCCCTTGTCCCGTACTAGGCCTGGAGGGGGCTGTAGGCCCGGACACTGTAGGCCCGGACACTGTAGGCCCGGACACTGTAGGCCCTGACACTGTAGACGCTGACAGTGTAGGCCCGGACACTGTAGGCCCGGACACTGTAGGCCCGGACAATGTAGGCCCGGATACTGTAGGCCCGGACACTGTAGGCCCGGACACTGTAGGCCCGGACAATGTAGGCCCAGATACTGTAGGCCCGGACACTGTAGGCCCGGACACTGTAGGCCCGGACACTGTAGGCCCGGACACTGTAGGCCCGGACACTGTAGGCCCGGACACTGTAGGCCCGGGAGCCACTGTAGGCCATGACAGTGTAGGCTAACGTGTGTGTTCGCCTAACGGAGGTCGCGTGGCAGCCCGCCACCTGGCCTGGGCGGCCGCCATTGGTGCAGCGGGAGCACGTGGCCGCTGGCTGGATGAAGTCACGTGGGGCGCGGGGCGGCGACGTCACCTTTTGTCCCTTATTTTGGAGCGAGGAAGTTGGCAACCCCTGTGCGCAGCATTTGTTTGACGCACTGACTCCTGAGTCTTGCTGATGTTGTTTTCACCAGTAGTGCTTGCAGACAAAACGCACTGGTGGGTGGGGACTGCAATTGAATTTTTGATCATCTTGGTCTCAATGCAAATTGGCACCAGCTTTAAAATAGTGCCAACACTTTCCAAATATTTAATTGGTTTGAAGCCATCAGGCAGTGTTGAGCTAGTAATTAGAGCAGATTGCAATGTAAGGGTTTTTTTTTCTTCCCCCTACTTCATGTGACAGGCTGGAAATAAACTGGATTTAGTCGCAATCTACTGTGTTACATTTACCTTATTTAGAAATTAGCACAGAGAAGGTTCAACACAGCGTCACGGTGGTGCAGCGGGTAGAGCTGCTGCCTCACAGCGCCAGAGACCCGGGGGTATGGGGAGAGGGCAGGAACGGGGTACTGATTGAGAATGATCAGCCATGATCACATTGAATGGCGGTGCTGGCTCAAAGGGCCGAATGGCCTCCTCCTGCACCTATTGTCTATTGTCTATTGCCTGCCTTCTCCCCATATCCCTTGATTCCACTAGCCCCTAGAGCTCTATCTAACTCTCTTTTAAATCCATCCAGTGAATCGGCCTCCACTGCCCTCCGTGGCAGAGAATTCCACAGATTCACAACTCTCTGGGTGAAAAAGTTTTCTCTCACCTCAGTTTTAAAATATCTTCCCCTTTATTCTAAGACTGTGTGGCCCCTGGTTCTGGAACATTTTTCCTGCATCGAGCTTGTCCGGTCTATTGTGATAAAGCCTCTTCTGCACTCTCTCCAAAGCCTCCGCATCCTTCCTGCGATGGGCTCCCCAGAACTGCGCACAATTGCTTATCCTTTCAAAGCAGTACGTACCGTCAAAACGCGGAGCCTGCATGTATAACATATAAATCTGGTTTACTGCATGAGTTTCTCTGGAGGTCATGATCCACCTGTCAGCGTTGTTTGCTCACAAACAACAGAAAGATGTATTTATTCCAGTTACGACTTGGAACAGGATTTAAATGTTTTGCTTGCTTCCCTCTCCTGCACACACTGTACACAAAAAATCAAAATGATTCCTTGCAACACTTCATGTTGGGTTGAGTTTCCTCTCCTGAAAGATACAATTGCTTTCCGTCAAATCTTTTGAACCATTTGGCTGATAAGGCCACTACTTCTGATTCAAGCTGATGCAAGATTCAAGATACCAAAACACCCATCGCACGATTCAACTAATGCCACAGGTAGAGATAGCGCACTACAATTTGTGTGCTACATTCAGTTTCTCAGCACGGTGGCGCAGCGGTAGAGTTGCCGCCTTTCGGCGCCAGGAACCCGGGTTCCATCCTGACTACGGGCGCTGTCTGTACGGAGTTTGTACGTTCTCCCCGTGACCTGCGTGGGTTTTCTCCGGGTGCTCCGGTTTCCTCCCACACTCCAAAGACGTGCGGGTTTGTAGGTTAATTGGCTTGCTAAATGTAAAAATTGTCCGTAGTGTGTGCGAGATTTTGTTTTAGATTTAGAGATACAGCGCAGAAACAGGCCCTTCGGCCCACCGGGCGCACCGCCCAGCGATCCCCGCACACTAACACTATCCTACACACACTAGGGACAATTTTTACATTTGCCCAGTCAATTAACCTACAAACCCGCACGTCTTTGGAGTGTGGGAGGAAACCGAAGATCTCGGAGAAAACCCACGCAGGTCACGGGGAGAACGTACAAACTCCGAACAGACGGCGCCCGTAGTCAGGATCGAACCTGAGTCTCCGGCGCTGCATTCGCTGTAAGGCGGCAACTCTACCGGTGCGCCACCGTGACCGCCCCGGTCGGTGTTAGGGTGCGGGGATCGCCGGTCGGCGCGGACCTGGTGGACCGAAAGTGCCTGTTTCTGCGCTGTATCTCTAAACCAAATACATGATTACAATGGAGCCGTCCACTGTGCACAGATGCATGAGAAGGGGACTCAGTGAGGATGGAACCTGGGGCTTTGCCGCCCTGCCACCCTGCCACCCTGCCACCGTGCCCCCCAGTTCGCCGTGCACTTACTTTTTCTTACATGAACCAGTTCAATGTTCCGTTTTGCGACAAATGACGATATGAAAGACATTCTTGCTATTGAGGCAGTGCAGCGTAGGTTCACCAGGTTAATCCCTGGGATGGCGGGACTGTCATGTGAGGAAAGACTGGAGCGACTGGGCTTGTATTCACTGGAATTTAGAAGGATGCGAGGGGATCTTATTGAAACATATAAGATTATTAAGGGATTGGACATGCTAGAGGCAGGAAACATGTTCCCAATGTTGGGGGAATCCAGAACCGGGGGCCACACAGTCTAAGAATAATGGAAAGGACATCCTTGTAATTGAGGCAGTGCAGCGTAGGTTCACGAGATTGATCCCCGGGATGGCCGGACTGTCATATGAGGAAAGATTGAAAAGACTGGACTTGTATTCACTGGAGTTTAGAAGGATCAGAGGGGATCTTATAGAGACGTATAAAATTATAAAAGGACTGGACAAGCTAGATGCAGGAAAAATGGTCCCAATGTTGGGGAAGTCCAGAACCAGGGGCCACACAGTCTAAGAATAAAGGGGAGGCCATTTAAAACTGAGGTGAGAGGAAATTTTTTCACCCAGAGAGTTGTGAATTTGTGGAATTCTCTGCCACAGAGGGCAGTGGAGGCCAATTCACCGGATGAATTTAAGAGAGAGTTAGATAGAGCTCTAGGGGCTAGTGGAATCAAGGGATATGGGGAGAAGGCAGGTACGGGTTACTGATTGTGGATGATCAGCCATGACCACAATGAATGGCGGTGCTGGCTCGAAGGGCTGAATGGCTTCCTCCTGCACCTATTGTCTATTGTCTATAACACTCTTGAATGAACAAGGAATTTGATTAGATGGAAAAGGATCAGTTCCTATCTCTTGTGTTCTTCACCAATGTTAATTTTTAGAGTTAACTTGCCTTCTGCCTAATAAAACGTTTGAGCGCAATAAAATAAATATATTGATTTATTAAGCAATTGTGCACGAGTACATTGGAATATTTAAACAATGGAAGACCATTGAAGTAATTCATGACTACTTAACGATCAACTGGGTGTAATAAAAATCTCACACTTGGTATGCACTCCACATCAGAAGGTGTTGCACTTGGAAGTCTTCCTCAAGCAAAATAATTGTGACTTGCAGCCTCATTTCATTTGTAAAACAGAAATTCCTTCACAGTGAATAACTTTAAGAAGACACGTCCCAAGGCAAGAAGGAAAATATGTTGCCAATTCCACCTCATTTCTCCTGCTGTAAGTGATGCATCTTCTCTGGAAAGGTGTGTCGGAAAATAACTGCAGATACTGGTACAAATCGAAGGTATCACAAAATGCGGGAGTAACTCAGCGGGTCAGGCAGCATCTCTGGAGAACATGGATAGGTGAGGTTTCACAGAGAGCTGGAGTAACTCAGCGGGTCATGCAGCATCTCTGGAGAACATGGATAGGTGACGTTCCACAGAGTGTTGGAGTAACTCAGCGGGACTGGCAGCATCTCAGGAGAGAGGGAATGGGTGACGTTTCGGGTCGAGACCCTTCTTCAGACTGATGTCAGGGGAGGGGGCGGGACGGAGATAGGATGTAGTCGGAGACAGGAAGACTAGTGGGAGAACTGGGAAGAGGGAGGGGATGGAGAGAGAGGGAAAGCAGGGACTATCTGAAGTTAGAGAAGTCAATGTTCATACCGCTGGGGTGTAAGCTGCCCAAGCGAAATATGTGCTGTTCCTCCAATTTGCGCTGGGCCTCACTCTGACAATGGAGGAGGCCCAGGACAGAAAGGTCAGACTTGGAGTGGGAGGGGGAGTTGAAGTGCTGAGCCACCGGGAGATCAGTTTGGTTAAGGCGGACTGAGCGAAGGGGTTAAGGCGGACTGAGTATTGGAGGAACAGCATCTCATATATCACTTGGGCAGCTTACAATGAGGTAGATAGTAGCTCGGAACCACCTGCTAGTTGGTTCAGCTGCCTAACAGGTGGTTAGAGGTGAGGGGGTGATGGGCAGATGGGTGGAGTATGATGGACAAAGCTGGTGGGAGGGATGTGGATTTCGAGGGATATGGGCTAAACGTGGACAAATGTGAGATGCTCAGGTGGGTGATCTTGTTCATCGGATGAAGTGCGCCGAAGGGGAAAGAAAGAGAAGACTTACGAGGATGTTGCCAGGATTCGAAGGCATGAGCTATAGGGAGAGGTTGAGCAGGCTGGGACTCTGTTCCTTGGAGCGCAGGAGGATGAGGGGTGATCTTACAGAGGTTTATAAAATTAATGAGAAGAAATAAGGTGAATCTTTCATCCAGAATAGGGGAACTAAGAACCAGAAGACATAGGTTTAAGGTGGGGGGAGACAAGATTTCATAGTAACCTGATGACAATGGACAATAGACAATAGGTGCAGGAGGAGGCCATTCGGCCCTTTGAGCTAGCACCACCATTCAATGTGATCATGGCTGATCATTCTCAATCAGTACCCCGTTCCTGCGTTCTCCCCATACCCCCTGACACCACTATCATTAAGAGCTCTATCTAACTCTCTCTTGAATACATTCAGAGAATTGGCCTCCACTGCCTTCTGAGGCAGAGAATTCCACAGATTTACAACTCTCTGACTGAAAAAGTTTTTTCTCATCTCCGTTCTAAATGGCCTACCCCTTATTCTTAAACTGTGGCCTCTTGTTCTGGACAAGCTAGATGCAGGAAAAATGTTCCCAATGTTGGGCGAGTCCAGAACCAGGGGCCACACAGTCTTAGAATAAAGGGTTAGGCCATTTAAAATTGAGGTTAGAAAAAACTTTTTCACCCAGAGAGATGTGAATTTGTGGAATTCTCTGCCACAAAGGCCAGTGGAAGCCAAATCACTGGATGGATTTAAAAGAGAGTTAGAAAGAGCTCTAGGGGCTAGTGGTATCAAGGGATATGGGGAGAAGGCAGGCACGGGTTACTGATTGTGGATGATCAGCCACGATCACATTGAATGGCGGTGCTGGCTCGAAGGGCCGAATGGCCTCCTCCTGCACCTATATTCTATGTTTCTATGTTTCTATGTTTCTATGTTTAGATCAGCCATGATCACAATGAATGGCAGTTCTGGCTCGAAAGACCAAATGGCCTCTTCCTGCACCTATTTTCTTTCAATCTGACAACTGGAACTGTGAAAATTGAGGGTTTCCTTTTAATCTATAAAACCCTTACAATCTGTGATAATGAATACTACGCTTCAGTGAGGAGTTATTGATGTTAATGGATATTTTCCACACTCCAACACTGCCAAAGTAGTCGTTAGCAATAAAGTATTTTGCAAAAGGTGGTTTATAAATTTAAATCTTTCAGCTTCCTTTTATGATCTTCCAACTGAAAGTTTGCAGTTCATAAAACATCACCTCATCCAATTGGTTTGATTACATGCTTCCAAATCCTCCGTCAACTCCAATCACCAACGCCAAGACATATTTTTAGACTTACATGTTGGTTTGAATTTTTCATGAATTATATTTTCACCCCATTGCTTTCCGCAGCAGCAGAAATATAAAACTTAGATTGTCTGGGCTGTGTTTATGTTAGAGAGTGATACAGCGTGGAAACAGGCCCTTCAGCCCAACTTGTCTACACCGACCAACATGTTCAGTCTACACTAGTTCCACATGCCTGCGTTTGGCACATATCCCTCTCAACCTGTCCAACCGGGCGGGCACGGTGGCTCAACGGTAGAGTTGCCGCCTTTCAGCGAATGCAGCGCCGGAGACCCGGGTTCGATCCCGACTACGGACGCCGTCTGTACGGAGTTTGTACGTTCTCCCCGTGACCTGCGTGGGATTTCTCCGAGATCTTCGGTTTCCTCCCACACTCCAGAGACGTGCAGGTTTGTAGGTTAATTGGCTGGGCAAATGTTTTTAAAAAATTGTCCCTAGTGGGTGTAGGATAGTGTTAGTATGCGGGGATCGCTGGGCGGCGCGGACCCGGTGGGCCGAAGGGCCTGTTTCTGCGCTGTATCTCTAAACTAAAAAATCTAAAATCTATCCATGTACCTGCCCAAATGTCCGTTAAATGTTATGATAGTCCCTGCCTCAACTACCTCTTTTAGCAACACATTCCACACACCCACCACAACTCTGTATGAAAATGTCACTCTCTTCTCTGTTTTTATGCGTGTTAGTGCCCTAGATAATATGGTGTACTGCTTTAAACTGCTAACAATTTATCTTTTTTTTAAAATAATAATTATTATTATTATTTTTTTTATTTTTATTTTTTTTTTTTTAACTTTTATTTTTTATTATTATTCATTTAATTTTTTTTGCTCCTCTTTTTAACATTTATTTATTTATTTATTTTTTATTTTAATTTTTATGCTTATGTTTATGTTTACTTATTTACTTATTTTCATTGCATATCTTAAGTTGTATACCCTCTGAATGGTATTGTGGGTGGGGGGTGGTGGGTGGGGGGGGATATCTATCAGTACTAATGTGTTCATGCAATGAATTGTCAATGCAGTATCAATAAAAAATCAGAAAATCTTTCTCTCCTTGCCTTAAACCTATGTCCTCTGGTCCTGGATTCCCCTACTCTGGACAAGAGACTCTGGCATCTACCCGATCTATTCCCCTCATGATTTTGTACACCTCTATAAGATCTCCCCTCATCCTCCTGCGCTCCATGGAATAGAGTCCCAACCTACTCAACCTCGCCCTGTAGCTCAGGCCTTCGAATCCTGGCAACATCCTCGTAAATCTTTCCTGTACTTTTAGATAGACACAAAAAGTTGGAGTAACTCTGCGGGTCAGGCAGCATCTGTGGAGAACATGGACAGGTGACGTTTCAGGTTGAAACCCTTCTTTAAACTCTTTTCTGCACCCTTTCCGACTTGATAACACCTTTCCTATAAACACGATATCCAGAACTGAATGCAATACTCTCAATGCGGCCTCACCAACGTCTTTTACAACTGAAACATAGGGTTGCTAATTGTCCCGTATTAGCCGGGACATCCTGTATTTTGGGCTAAATTGTTTTGTTCCGCATGGAACTGCCCTTTTCCCGTATTAGGCCCGGGGGCCGCTGTAGGCCCGGATACTGTAGGCCCCGAGACTGTAGGCCCCGAGACTGTAGGCCCGGACACTGTAGGACCGGACACTGAAGCCCGGGGGTCGCTGTGGGGCCGGACAGTATAGGCCCGAGCGCTGTAGGCCCGGATAGTGTAGGTGCTGACAGTGTTGGTCCAGACAATGTAGGCCCGGAGGCCCGGGCGCCGCCTAACGGAGGTTGCGTAGCAACCCGCCTCCCGGCCCCGGGCGGCCGCCATTGGTGGAGCAGGATCACGTGGCCGCTGGCTGGGTGAGGTCGCGTGGGGCGCGGGGCAGTGACGTCACCTTGTCCCGTATTTGGGCGTAAGATAATTGGCAACCACTACTGCAACATGACCTCCCAACTTCCATTTTAGCCTGCACAATATGTAATCTATTTCCAGTTTAGCCCCTTACTGACAACTTCACTGCAGAGTGAGAAGCTTCAGCAACAGAGCCGACCTCAGTCAACGAACAGCCTGAAAATGCAATGCCATCAGCACACATGCGGAATGTGGGATGAAAATGATTATGTAGTCATTCCCAATGATCGTGAAGCAGTCCACTGCTATTTTGCTATATCCAAGTTATCATTAAATTGTACTGCAATCATAGACTAATTCAAATCCAAATTGACACACTCAGCTGTTCACAAGGAAAGTAATGTGATTTATAAAGCCATCAACGTCAACAGAATTGGATGGAAGATGACTCAAACACAAGTGATAAGAATATATTTTCAGCTTCTCCAGTCAATCATTGTACAGAGCTGTCAGGTCTATGGGCGGCACGGTGGCGCAGCGGTAGAGTTGCTGCCTCACAGCGCCAGAGACCCAGGTTCCATCCCGACCACGGGTGCCGTCTGCACGGAGTTTTATACGTTCTCCCCATGACCCGCGTGGGTTTCCCCCTGGAGCTCCGGTTTCCTCCCACACTCCAAAGACGTACAGGTTTGTCAATTAATTGGCTTGGTATCAATGCAAATTGTTCCTAGTGGGTGTAGGACAGTGTTAAAGTGCGGGGAATCGCTGGTCGACACGGACTCGGTGGGCATTTTCCAGACCTTAGTTTAAGTTGGAGGTACAGCGCGGAAACAGGCCCTTCGGCCCACCGAGTCCGTGCCGACCAGCGTTATTTTTGACACAGCTTGCTTTTTTAATCAATACCCTAACCTGTTTTATGTTCTGTACTTTTGAAATAACACACTCAAATTCACGCCTGTTTAAATGTTTACATTTATATGTTTAATTAACTCGTTTTCACATTACGAGCTGCTTTTCAGGCTGAAGGACCTGTTTCCACGCTGTCCGACTTGAGCATCAGTCACTGAAAGTAGGCGTGCAGGTACAGCAGACAGTGAAGAAAGCCAATGGAATGTTGGCCTTCATAACAAGAGGAGTTGAGTTCAGAAGCAAGGAGGTCCTTCTGCAGTTGTACAGGGCCCTAGTGAGACCACACCTGGAGTACTGTGTGCAGTTTTGGTCTCCTAATTTGAGGAAGGATATTCGTGCTATTGAGGGAGTGCAGCGTAGGTTCACCAGGTTAATTCCTGGGGCTGTCATATGATGAAAGAATGGATCGACTGGGTTTGTATACACTGGAATTTAGTGTAAGGATGAGAGGGGATCTTATAGAAGCATATAAAATTCTTAAGGGATTGGACAGGCTAGATGCAGGAAAAATGTTCCCAATGTTGGGGGAGTCCAGAACCAGGGGTCACAATTTAAGAATAAAGGGGAGGCCATTTAAGACTGAGATGAGGAAAAATGTTTTCACCCAGAGAGTTGTGAATCTGTGGAACTCTCTGCCTCAGAAGGCAGTGGAGGCCAATTCACTGGATGCTTTCAAGAGATTCTTAATAGATAGAGTTCTTAATGATAGCGGAGTCAGGGGGTATGGGGAGAGGGCAGGAACGGGGTACTGATTGTGGATGATCAGCCATGATCACAATGAATGGTGGTGCTGGCTTGAGGGGTCGAATGGCCTCCTCCTGCACCTATTTTCTATGTTTCTATGTTTCTCTGACTCTATGACTCTATCTGCAGAAATAAAATCAGTCTCTCCTGGTTTATTTTACAAACATTTCATTTTGTACTCCCTCCATCCATCCCCTTTCTTTCTGAATCATCAAATTATTCAATTTCTATCTTTTCCCAGTTCTGATAATAGACAATAGGTGTAGGAGTAGGCCATTCGGCCCTTCGAGCCAGTACCGCACCTGGAGAATTGTGTGCAGTTTTGTTCTCCTGATTTGAGGAAGGACATCCTTGCCTTTGAGGGAGTGCAGCGTAGGTTCGCCAGGTTAATCCCCGGGATGGCGGGACTGATGTATGATGAAAGAATGGGTCGACTGGGCTTGTATTTGTTGGAATTTCAAAAAGGATGTACAAAGTTTGCCCGACAAAGTGAATAATTTCTCTGTTGCCACAAATCCTAAATTTTACATTATTATTCCATATTTTCAGTAAAATAGAAGCAAAAGATTATTCATCATCATAAAAAAGACATATAATGGTTACACCTGTCACTTTAAAATAGTGCTTCACTTGTGTCTTTGCAATTGATTAATTCCGAGATAAATTTAATGTGATGTGAACATTAAAAGGTCTGACTGACTCAATGTTAATTCAACAGCAATTGGGTTTATCATCATAGGACAGTCTGATCACTGAATAATATCTTGCTCAAGTCACTGCTGCAAATCAAGGTTTCACAAAATGCTGGAGTAACTCAGCGGGTCAGGCATCATCTCAGGAGAGAAGGAATGGGTGACGTTTCGGGTCGAGACCCTTCTTCAGTCTCGACTCGAAACGTCACCCATTCCTTCTCTCCAGAGACGCTGCCTGACCCGCTGAGTTACTCCAGCACTCTGTGAAACGCCACCTATCCATGTTCTCCAGAGATGCTGCCTGACCCTCTGAGTTACTCCAGCACTCTGTGAAACGTCACCTATCCATGTTCTCTAGAGATGCTGCCTGACCTGCTGAGTTACTCCAGCACTCTGTGAAACGTCACCTATCCATGTTCTCCAGAGATGCTGCCTGACCCGCTGAGTTACTCCAGCATTTTGTGATACCTTCGATTTGTACCATCATCTGCAGTTATTTTCCAAACACAACTGCTGCAAATCACTTCTTCTCCGGGGATTGTCGCCTTGTGGTGGTGGAGAAGCTCGTGTGGTCCTGAGATCCTGAGAGCGATGCCCTCTGGAGCCACGCTCCTGGTAGGGTCACCCATGGCGGTAAGGTCGAGGGGGAGGTCCCTGACAAAGAGCGATCCAACCAAGACCTCAACGGTGGAACAGGCGGAGGGTGATGCCTGACTTTAGTGGAGCGTCACAACGGCTGGGAAGGCGGATGGGTGAAGGCCGCGGCAGAAAAGGGTCCCCGGTCGTCTTGGACTCCACGCCGCTGGATCCTGACTCAGATCTGTCAAGGACCGTGTGGTGGCTGTCTGTGCACCAGTCTCCCCACGTTAAACAAAGTCACGCACAGGCGTCCCACCCTATGGAGAGGACAGTCACACTCGCTACCAGTGACCGCCGATGAAGCCAACTGCAGTCAGAGAGTCATTCAGCACGGACACAGGCCCTTCAGCCCAACTCATCCATGCTGGTCAAGATGCTCCAACCAAGCTGGACCTATTAACCTGTTCCCAGTTCATATCCCTCCAAAAGTTTCCTATTCATCTACCTGTCCTAATATTCAGTTTAGTTGGCACAGCGGTAGAGTTGCCGCCTTACAGTGAATGCAGCGCCAGAGACCCGGGTTCCATCCCGACTACGGGCGCCGTCTGTACGGAGTTTGTACGTTCTCCCCGTGACCTGCGTGGGTTTTCTCCGAGATCTTCGGTTTCCTCCCACACTCCAAAGACGTGCAGGTTTGAAGGTTAATTGGCTTGGTGTATGTGAAAAAAATTGTCCCTAGTGTGTGTAGGATAGTGTTAGTGTGCGGGGATCGCTGGGCGGCGCGGACCCGGTGGGCCGAAAGGGCCTGTTTCCGCGCTGTATCTCCAAAATAAACGGAACTAAACTAAACCACTGAACACATTAACTCTGGGAGATTGTTCATGTAGAGAGGTAATGTGATATACTCAAAGTCTGAAGTCTGAAGTCTGTTGAACAGCCGTAGGTTACAATGATCAATAAGTCCTGATCTTGTTGATACAGAATATCTATTGAATGGATTTGACCTTCAAACCACACAGTAATGGAAACCTCTGTTATTGTTAAGTTCAACTTCTGCCATCACCATAGTTTAGTCTAGTTTAGTTTAGAGATACAGCGCGGAAACAGGCCCTTTCGGCCCACCGGGTCCGCGCCGACCAGCGATCCCCGCACACTAACACTATCCTGCACCCACTAGGGACAATTTTTACATTTACACCAAGCCAATTAACCTACAAACCCGCACGTCTTTGGAGTGTGGGAGAAAAATGGAGCACCTGGAGAAACCCCATGCAGGTCACGGGGAGAACGTACAAACTCCGTACAGACAGCGCCCGTAGTCGGGATGGAACCCGGGTCTCTGGCGCTGTGAGGCAGCAACTCTACCACTGATGTTGGATGTTGGAATTATCTTCAGAACAAATGCAGTAGAGAACAAGCTGAGAGAAAGGGAGTGAGTTATTGATGAAATAGACAATAGACAATAGGTGCAGGAGGAGGCCATTCGGCCCTTCGAGCCAGCGCCACCATTCAATGTGATCATGGCTGATCATTCTCAATCAGTACCCCGTACTTGCCTTCTCCCCGTACCCCCTGACTCCGCTATCCTTAAGTCCTAAATCAATGTTCAGCTCTTTGTTACCTTAGCATCTGCAGGTTAATTTCCCCAGTTTGGATGTAAATGGCTGTTAATTGAACCAATGATTCAGATGTCAAGTGCACTCCATTAATGAGTTATCGATAACATTGCTGCATCCCTATTTGTCGAGAAACAAGTCAATAGGAATGGAGTCATGGAAAGCAAGCTGTCTGATTACCTGCCAGTCCTTGTGAAGAAAGCGAATGGTATGTTGGCATTCATAGCGAGGGGATTTGAGTATAGGAGCAGGGAGGTTCTGCAGCAGTTGTACAGGGCATTGGTGAGACCACAACTGGAGTATTGTGTACAGTTTTGGTCTCCTAATCTGTGGAAAGACATTCTTGCCATTGAGGGAGTACAGAGAAGGTTCACCAGATTGATCCCTGGGATGGCAGGACTTTCATATGAAGAAAGACTGGATAGACTCGGCTTGTCCAGAGAGTGGTGAATCTGTGGAATTCTCTGCCACAGAGGGTAGTTGAGGCTATATTTAAGAGGGAGTTAGATGTGGCCCTTGTGGCTAAAGGGATCAGGGGGTATGGAGAGAAGGCAGGTACGGGATACTGAGTTGGATGATCAGCCATGATCATATTGAATGGCGGTGCAGGCTCGAAGGGCCGAATGGCCTACTCCTGCACCTATTTTCTATGTTTCTATGTGAACATCGCACATGGAACAGTACAGCACCAGTGGGCGGCACGGTGGCACAGCAGTAGTGTTCCATCCCGACTACGGGCGCTGTCTGTACGGAGTTTGTACGTTCTCCCCGTGACCTGCGTGGGTTTTCCCCGGGTGCTCCGGTTTCCTCCCACACTCCAAAGACGTGCACGTTTGTAGGTTAATTGGCTTGTTATAATAAATGTAAAGTTGTCCCGAGCGTGTGTAGGTTAGTGTTAGTGCGCTGGTCAGTGGGCCGAAGGGCCTGTTTCCGCGCTGGATCTCTAAATCAGTCTGAGGAAGGGTCTCGACCCGAAACGTCACCCATTCCTTCTCTCCTGAGATGCTGCCTGACCCGCTGAGTTACTCCAGCATTTTGTGAATTAAACTAAAACTTGATCAGTTTAGATCACCTTGTAGGTTAATTGGCTTGGTATAAATGTAAATGGTCCCTAGTGTGTATAGGATTGTGTTGATGGTCGGCGCGGACTCGGTGGGCCGAAGGGCCTGTTTCCGAGCTGTATCTCTAAACTAAACTAAACTAAAACTTGATCATATTGGTGGGGAGACATCTTTCTCTGGAGGAAATTCACGAACGAGAAGAGATTTGAACAATATTCTGACAATTTCATGATTTTCATTGCAATGGTTAGATCTTTAATCAAGATTTGGACTTTTAAAAGTCATTTAGGGGAGTCCAGAACCAGAAGGTGAGATGGGTAAGATTCAATAGAAAAATTGAGGGGTAATTTTTTCACACAGAGGTTGATGGATGTATGGAACGAGGAGGTCGTTGAGTCAGGTACAGTGACAGCATTTAAAAGATATTTGGACAGGTACATTGATAGACAATAGACAATAGACAATAGGTGCAGGAGGAGGCCATTTGGCCCTTCGAGCCAGCACCGCCATTCAATGTGATCATGGCTGATCATTCTCAATCAGTACCCCGTTCCTGCCTTCTCCCCATATCCCCTGACTCCGCAATCCTTAAGAGCTCTATCTAGCTCTCTCTTGAATGCATTCAGAGAATTGGCCTCCACTGCCTTCTGAGGCAGAGAATTCACAGATTTACAACTCTCTGACTAAAAAAGTTTTTCCTCATATCAGTTCTAAATGGCCTACGTCTTATTCTTAAACTGTGGCCCCTGGTTCTGGACTCCCCCAACAGTGGGAACATGTTTCCTTCCTCTAACATGTCCAACCCCTTAATAATCTTATATGTTTCGATAAGATCCCCTCTCATCCTTCTAGGGAAGAATTAGAGGGATCTGGGCCAAATGCTGGCAGGTGGACCCAGTGGGTTGAAGCTGTTTTACAAAAGAAGACACAGAGTGCTGGAGTAACTCAGCGGGTCAGGCAGCATCTGTGGAGAACATGGATAGGTGACGTTTCACAGAGTGCTGGAGTAACTCAGCGGGTCGGGCAGCATCTCCAGGGAACATGGAGGGGGGGGGGGGAGGGGAGAGGGGAGAGGAGGGGGGAGAGAAGGTGGGAAGAGAGGAGGGGCGGGAGAAAGCCTGGCAGGTTTGTAGATTGTTGCCTTCTGTAAAACATTGATTTGCCTTCATTAATGAAACTGGAAACCAAGAAAATTAAGAGCTATCATGATTTTTTTTTGTTTGAAGGATCATTAGAGATTGTTGTGAAGTTTCAGAAGCATTAAACAAACTATAAAATTCAGCTGGTGCATTAAAAAAACTTTTTAATGATTTCCTTTGCCTTCTCAACTATAATTATTGGGAAGCAAAATGTCACGTACACTCACTATCTGCTCCGTCACCCAAAATAAGATGGAAATTGAACGTTCTTCGTACATCGTTCTGAACAAAATCATTTTCAGTTTAAAAGGTCACATCTCTGGTTTTTGAAAGGGTGCCAGCGACTAATTGCTTCATTTTAGTTATTTTTACTAAGCACATGATCGGGAAAGGGTGAATGCACATAGTTTATTTCCCAGGGTAGAGAGATCAAGAGCTGGAGGACAAGTACTAGAGGCTGCAAGAAATATTCAGTGAATTGTGGACGCAGCCCAGACCATCACACAAACCAACCTCCCTTCCATTGACTCCATCTACACCTCACGCTGCCTCGGCAAGGCCAGCAGCATAATCAAGGACCAGTCTCACCCCGGCCACTCCCTCTTCTCCCCTCTCCCATCGGGCAAGAGGTACAGAAGTGTGAAAACGCACACCTCCAGATTCAGGGACAGTTTCTTCCCGGCTGTTATCAGGCAACTGAACGATCCTACCACAACCAGAGAGCAGTGCTGAACTACTATCTACCTCATTGGTGACCCTCGGACTATCCTTGATCGGACTTTGCTGGCTTTACCTTGCACTAAACGTTATTCCCTTATCATGTATCTGTACACTGTGGACGGCTCGATTGTAATCATGTATTGTCTTTCCGCTGCCTGGTTAGCGCGCAACACAAGCTGTTCACTGTACCTCGGTACACGTGACAATTAACTAAACTGACAAAACATTTAAGATGAGAGGGGAAACGCTCTATAAGAACCTGAGGAGCAACCTTTTTCACAGAGGGGATGTGTGTATGGAACAGGTGCAGGTAGTTGAGGCAAGTAATATCACAGCACTTATAAGACGCACGGTGCATGAATGGGAAAGGTTTTGAGGGATATGGGCCAAACGTGAGTAGGTGGGACAAGCTTAGATGGGGCACCTCGTTCAGCATGGACGAGTTGGGTCGAAGGTTCTGTTTGCCATGCTGTGTGACTCATTGACTTGAACTATACAGAATCTTACTGACCATATATATATATGTGCGTGTGTGTGTGTGTGTGTGTGTGTGTGTGTGTGTGTGTGTGTGTGTGTGTGTGTGTGTGTGTGTGTGTGTGTGTGTGTGTGAGTGTGCAGGGTAGTGTTTATATATACACGTGTGTGTGTATACGTGTGTGTATATATATATTTATATATATATATATATGCATGTGTGTGTGTGTTTGTGTCTGTGTGTGTGTATATATATATATATACGTGTGTGTGTGTGTGTGTGTATATATATATATACGTGTGTGTGTGTGTCTGTTTGTGTGTATATATACATGTGTATATGTGTGTTTATATATACACGTGTGTGTGTGTGTGTGTATATATATATATTTATATATATATATACGTGTGTGTGTATATATATTTATATATATATATATAAACGTGCGTGTGTGTGTGTGTGTGTGTATATATATATATTGTATATTGTATTCACTGGAGTTTAGAAGGATGAGAGGGGGATCTTATAAAATTATAAAAGGACTGGACAAGCTAGATGCAGGAAAAATGTTCCCAATGTTGGGGGAGTCCAGAACCAGGGGCCACACAGTCTATGAATAAAGGGGAGGCCATTTAAAAATGAGATGAGAAAAAACTTTTTCACCCAGAGAGTTGCGAATTTGTGGAATTCTCTGCCACAGAGGGCAGTGGAGGCCGATTCACAGGATGGATTTAAGGGAGAGTTAGATAGAGCTCTAGGGGCTAGTGGAATCAAGGGATATGGGGAGAAGGCAGACACGGGTTACTGATTGTGAACGATCAGCCATGATCATAATGAATGGCGGTGCTGGCTCGAAGGGCCGAATGGCCTCCTCCTGCACCTATTTTCTATGTTTCTATGACATCACCAAGAATGATAAGGTGATTAGGTAAGTAGATAACATAAGGTTAGGTTCATCAATACATGTCTTCATTAGATATCACGCTGTCTTTTCCAATGAAATTAAGGGTTTTTCACAGCCTGACGTCATGTTCCGGTTAGTTCAATTCCTGCTCATTGTAACGATGATTTATGAAATGTCTCGTTTACTTTGGTTTAGTTTAATTTAGAGATAGAGTATGGCAACAGGCCTTTTGGCCTGAGGAGAAGAACGGTGGAATAGCGGTAGAGTTGCTGCCTCACAACGCTGGAGACCCGGGTTCGATCCCGACTACGGGCGCTGTCTGTACGGAGTTTGTACGTTCTCCCCGTGACCTGCATGGGTTTTCTGGCAATAGACAATAGGTGAAGGAGGAGGCCATTCGGCCCTTCGAGCCAGCACCGCCATTCATTGTGATCATGGCTGATCATCCACAATCAGTAACCCGTGCCTGCCTTCTCCCCATATTCCTTGATTCCACTAGCCCCTAGAGCTCTATCTAACTGTCTTTTAAATTCATCCAGTGAATTCGCCTCCACTGCCCTCTGTGGCAGAGAATTCCACAAATTCACATCTCTCTGGGTGAAAAAGTTCCTTCTCACCTCAGTTTTAAATGACCTCCCTTTTATTCTAAGACTGTGGCCCCTGGTTCTGAACTCCCCAACATTGGGAACATTTTTCCTGCATCTAGCTTGTCCAGTCCTTTTATAATTTTATTCGTTTCTATAAGATCCCCTCTCATCTGTCTAAATTCCAGTGAATACAAGCCCAGTCTTTCCAATCTTTCCTCATATGACAGTCTAAACTAAACTAAACTGGCTGTTTAGAGGCCACAGTTTAAGAATAAGGGGTACGCCATTTGGAACTGAGATGAGGAAAAACTTTTTCAGTCAGAGAGTTGTGAATCTTTGGAATTCTCTGCCTCAGAAGGCATTCTCTGAATGCATTCTAGAGAGAGCTAGATAGAGCTCTTAAGGATAGCAGAGTCAGGGGGTATGGGGAGAAGGCAGGAACGGGGTACAGATTGTGAATGATCAGCCATGGTCACATTGAATGGCGGTGCTGGCTCGAAGGGCTGAATGGCCTCCTCCTGCTCCTATTGTCTATTGTCTATTGTCTATAAACTAAACTCAACTAAACTAAACAAAGCAAAAGAAAGCCAGTTAATTCAGGATCCTTTTAAAAATGTTTTGTTCAGTGCCGACTGTGCTTTTCCCCTGAGGTTGGGCTGGCGAAAACATGAGTTGCTGTCATCAATGAAGCAACTGGAGTAGAAGAAAGACGATGATCCAGGTGTCTCCTTTGAGATGGAAGCCTGAACAATGTGATGTCTCTCTGCAGCAGTGGGATACCTGGTATGTTCTCAATTTTGATTTGAGATACAAGGAAAGCAGCCTAATTTGTTCACATGTCGTATTGTTGCTCTGAAAGTACCTATGCTAATATACCACTTTGATGTCTTCCTGGTTTGGAGTTTGGTTCAGAGCGAAAAGAGGCCCTTCGGCCCACCGAGTCCGTGCCGCCCTGCGATCCGCGCACACTGACACTATCCTACACACACTAGGGACAATTTTTACATGTACCCAGTCAATTAACCTACATACCTGTACGTCTTTGGAGTGTGGGAGGAAACCGAAGATCTTGGAGAAAACTCACGCAGGTCACGGGGAGAACGTACAGACGGCGCCCGTAGTCGGGAGGAACCCGGGTCTCCGGCGCTGCATTCGCTGTAAGGCGGCAACTCTACCGCTGCGCCACCGTGCCGTTCTGTGGCCTCTAAACACACTGCCCAGCCCGTCATCGGCTCTGAACTATCGCACCATCGAAGGGATTTATCCTGGGGCTGCCAGAGGTCACTGGAGCGCTGCTCCGACACATATGTTAAAACAAAACCCCAAAATAAACAGCGGGGGGCTTAACAGCGGCCATTCTGCCACCAGTGACAGCTCTGGCACCTGCACAATTAGCACAGCAACACTGGATTTATCCGAGACGCTGCCTCAAAAAGGCAGCCGGCATCATCAGAGACCCATACCACCCTGGCCACACCCTCACTGACCCACACCACCCTGGACACGCTCTCACTGACCCACACCACCCTGGCCACACCCTCACTGACCCACACCACCCTGGCCACACCAACCTGGCCACACTCTCACTGACCCACACCACCCTGGACACACTCTCACTGACCCACACCACCCTGGACACACTCTCACTGACCCACACCACCCTGGCCACACTCTCACTGACCCACACCACCCTGGACACACTCTCACTGACCCACACCAACCTGGCCACACTCTCACTGACCCACACCACCCTGGACACGCTCTCACTGACCCACACCACCCTGGCCACACCCTCACTGACCCACACCACCCTGGCCACACCAACCTGGCCACACTCTCACTGACCCACACCACCCTGGCCACACCAACCTGGCCACACTCTCACTGACCCACACCACCCTGGCCACACTCTCACTGACCCACACCACCCTGGCCACACCCTCACTGACCCACACCACCCTGGCCACACTCTCACTGACCCACACCACCCTGGCCACACTCTCACTGACCCACACCACCCTGGCCACACTCTCACTGACCCACACCACCCTGGCCACACTCTCACTGACCCACACCACCCTGGCCACACTCTCACTGACCCACACCACCCTGGCCACACTCTCACTGACCCACACCACCCTGGCCACACTCTCACTGACCCACACCACCCTGGCCACACTCTCACTGACCCACACCACCCTGGCCACACTCTCACTGACCCACACCACCCTGGCCACACTCTCACTGACCCACACCACCCTGGCCACACTCTCACTGACCCACACCACCCTGGCCACACTCTCATCTCATCTCACCCCTGCCATCGGGAAGAAGGTACAGGAGCCTGAAAACTGTAACGTCCACATTCAGGAACAGCTTCTTCCCGACAGCCATCAGGCTGTTAAACACCACAACCTTAAATAGACAATAGACAATAGGTGCAGGAGGAGGCCATTCGGCCCTTCGAGCCAGCATCGCCATTCAACGTGATCATGGCTGATCATCCACAATCAGTAACCCGTGCCTGCCTTCTCCCCATATCCCTTGATTCCACTAGCCCCTAGAGCTCTATCTAACTCTCTCTTAAATTCATCCAGTGTTTGGCCTCCACTGCCCTCTGTGGCAGAGAATTCCACAAATTCACAACTCTGGGTGAAAACTTTTTTTCTCACCTCAGTTTTAAATGGCCTCCCCTTTATTCTTAGACTGTGTGGCCCCTGGTTCTGGACTCCCCCAACATTATCATATCATATCATATCATATATATACAGCCGGAAACAGGCCTTTTCGGCCCACCAAGTCCGTGCTGCCCAGCGATCCCCGTACATTAACACTATCCTACACCCACTAGGGACAATTTTTACATTTACCCAGCCAATTAACCTACATACCTGTACGTCTTTGGAGTGTGGGAGGAAACCGAAGATCTCGGAGAAAACCCACGCAGGTCACGGGGAGAACGTACAAACTCCTTACAGTGCAGCACCCGTAGTCAGGATCGAACCTGAGTCTCCGGCGCTGCATTCGCTGTAAAGCAGCAACTCTACCGCTGCGCTACCGTGGGAACTTTTTTCCTGTATCTAGCTTGTCCAGTCCTTTTATAATTTTACACGTGAACTACCCTTGTCGTCTTCCCCAGCTTCTGTAGAATTTCGCATCACTTGGAGTTTTTTTTATTTTTTATTTTTAGTTTAGAGATACAGTGTGGAAACAGGCCCTTCGGCCCACCGGGTCCGCGCCGACCAGCGATCCCCGCACACTAACACCATCCTACACCCACTAGGGACAAATTTTACCTTTATACCCAGCCAATTAACCTACAAACCTGCACGTCTTTGGAGTGTGGGAGGAAACCGAAGATCTCAGAGAAAACCCACGCAGGTCACGGGGAGAACGTGCAAACTCCGTAAGGACAGTTGACTTCTCCAACTTTAGATAATTCCCCGTCCCTCTCTTCCCCTCCCCCTTCCCAGTTCTCCCTCTATCTTCCTGTTTCCACCTATATCCTTCCTTTGTCCCGCCCCCCTGACATCAGTCTGAAGAAGGGTCTCGACCCGAAACGTCACCCATTCCTTCTCTCCACAGATGCTGCCTGACCCGCTGAGTTACTCCAGCACTCTGTGAAATAAATACCTCCGATAGTATACAGGGTAATCGCTGGTCGGCGCAAACTCAGTTGGCCGAAAGATCTGTTTCCACGCTATATCGCTAAAGTAAAGGGGTTGCATGGTGGCACAGCGGTAGAGTTGCTGCCTCACAGCGCCAGAGACCCGGGTTCCATCTCGACCACGGGTGCTGTCTGTGCGGAGTTTGTACGCTCTCCCCGTGACCTGCGTGGATTTTCTCCAGGTGCTCCGTTTTCCTCCCGCACTCCAAAGACGTGCAGGTTTTGTAGGTTAATTGGCCAGGGTTTGTGCGCTTGGTATAAGTGTAAATTGTCCCTAGTGCACGTAGGATAGTGTTAGTGTGCGGGGATCGCTGGTCGGCGCGGACCCGGTGGGCCGAACGGCCTGTTTCTGGGCTGTATCTCTAAACTAAACTAAACTAGAGTCCAAAATAGCAGCTGTAAAATACTTAGTACAAATGCCGACCACTATTAATGATTCCATTACACAAATCGTTTAAATACTCAGCCTGATTTGACAGTGCACCAGTCTATCTCCACTCAATCTGTGCAAATGTTACTTAAGATGATGCACACAGTCTCCCTGCATCAGCATGGGCAATTTATTTTTAAATAGGTTTAGTGTTCATTTTTTTCGACTGATGAGTAGTTCTTTTTGTAAAGAAGTTCCCTTTTTTTTCTCAATCACAGTTCTTTTTCTAATGGGGCGTCACGGTGGCGCAGCGGTAGAGTTGCTGCGTCACAGCGCCGGGGACCCGGGTTCCATCCCGACTACGGGCGCCATCTGTACGGAGTTTGTACGTTCTCCCCGTGACCTGCGTGGGTTTTCTCCGGGTGCTCCGGTTTCCTCCCACACTCCAAAGACGTGCAGGTTTGTAGGTTAATTGGCTTCGGTAAAAATTGTCCCTTAATGTGTAGGATAATGCTGGGTTATGGGGTGCTGCCTGTGTGGAGCTAGTACGTTTAGATTAGTTCAGAGATACAGCCTTGAAAAAGGCCCTTCGGCCCATCGAGCCCGCGTCGACCAGAGATCACCGCACACAACCACTATCCTATACACACTGGGGACAATTTACAATCTTTACTAAAGCCAATATACCTACAAACCTGCACGTCTTTGGAGTGTGGGAGGAAACCGGAGCACCCGGAGAAAACCCACGCAGGTCACGGGGAGAATGTACAAACTTCAAAGCACATATTCTCCCTCTGACCGCGTGGGTTTTCTCCAGGCACTCCGGTTTCCTCCCACACTCCAAAGACATGCAGGCTTGTAGGTTAATTGGCTTCTGTAAATTGTAAATTGTCCCTAGTGGGTGTAGGAAACACACTTAGTTTGGGAACAGCTCCATCCAAGACCACAAGAAATTGCAGCAAATTGTGGACGCAGCCCAGACCATCACACAAACCAACCTCCCTTCCATCAACTCCATCTACACCTCACGCTGCCTCGGCAAGGCCAGCAGCATAATCAAGGACCAGTCTCACCCCGGCCACTCCCTCTTCTCCCCTCTCCCATCGGGCAAGAGGTACAGAAGTGTGAAAACGCACACCTCCAGATTCAGGGACAGTTTCTTTCCGGCTGTTATCAGGCAACTGAACCATCCTACCACAACCAGAGAGCAGTGCTGAACTACTATCTACCTCATTGGTGACCCTCGTACTATCCTTGGTAGGACTTTGCCGGCTCGATTGTAACCATATGTTGTCTTTCCGCTGACTGGTTAGCACGCAACAAAAGCTTTTCACTGTACCTCGGTACACGTGACAATAAACTCAACTGCACTAAACTAGATAGGCAAATGAAAGTGCAGGGAATAGAGGGATATGGATTATGTGCAGGTAGATGAAATCAGTTTACCTTGGCATCGATAGACAATAGACAATACGTGCAGGAGGAGGCCATTCGGCACTTCATGGCTGATCATTCTCAATCAGTACCCCGTTCCTGCCTTCTCCCCATACCCCCTGACTCCGCTATCCTTAAGAGCTCTATCTAGCTCTCTCTTGAATGCATTCAGAGAATTAGCCTCCACTGCCTTCTGAGGCAGAGAATTCCACAGATTCACAACTCTGACTGAAAAAGTTTTTTCTCATCTCAGTTCTAAATGGCCTACCCCTTATTCTTAAACTGTGGCCCCTTGTTCTAGCCTCCCCCAACATTGGGAACATGTTTCCTGCCTCTAACGTGTCCAACCCCTTAATAATCTTATACGTTTCGATAAGATCCCCTCTCTTCCTTCTAAATTCCAGCGTGTACAAGTTGTCCAAAACATAATAAATAAATGAGGACAGAGAAGTTCTCTGGTGAGAAGGCTTTTTTTTTTCTCCCCAAGATGGTTATTTTTTCTTTGCAATAGAAAACATCATATCTCTTTGAAGGGTCTTTATAAATTACATTCATTCTGATCCTCCCAAGAATTATAACTTTAAAATGTATAAGGGACGATCGTTTCTTAAGTTTAAATCCAATTATTTCTCCGCACAGTTACTTCATGATTAGAAGACCCCGCTGTGAAGAGGCATTTGGAAAAGTTCGCGTTAAGATCGGAGAAATCCAACGAAACCTGTAGGTGGTCTGTCAATATACAAGCTTCCAGCAATTATATTTGAGAAGTTGATATCTTTTTTTTAAATCTCCAGAAGATAGATGCCTTAATTAATGAGAGCCTTAAATTGGTAATATCACACATTCAAATGCATGTGAATAATATTGCAAACTGTAATGCATTTACAAAATCCTGAACCAATTCAGAATATTTGCCATTTGCTCATCGTTAAAGGCACTGAAACATTCTTAATTTTTCTTCCATTTTACATAGAAACATAGAAACATAGAAAATAGGTGCAGGAGTAGGCCATTCGGCCCTGCGAGCCTGCACCGCCATTCAATGTGATCATGGCTGATCATCCAACTCAGTATCCCATACCTGCCTTCTCTCCATACCCCCTGATCCCTTTAGCCACAAGGGCCACATCTAACTCCCTCTTAAATATAGCCAATGAACTGGCCTCAACTACCTTCTGTGGCAGAGAATTCCACAGATTCACCACTCTCTGTGTGAAAAAATGTTTCCTCATCTCAGTCCTAAAAGACTTCCCCCTTATCCTTAAACTGTGACCCCTTGTTCTGGACTTCCCCAACATCGGGAACAATCTTCCTGCATCTAGCCTGTCCAACCCCTTAAGAATTTTGTAAGTTTCTATAAGATCCCCCCTCAATCTTCTATGTAAACTAGAAAAAGTGGACCCGTTGGGCCCAAACCACTCCTGCATTAGTGCAGCACTCTCTCCTCCCCGCCTCCCCCTCCCCTCTCCCCTCCCTCCACCCCCCTCTTCTCCCCCTCTCCCCTCCCTCCACCCCCTCCCCTCCCCCTTTCCCCCACCCTCCACCCCCAGGTTGTGTGAGTGGGCGGATACATGGCAGATGCAGTTTAATGTAGATAAGTGTGAGGTTATTCACTTTGGAAGTAAGAATAGAAAGGCAGATTATTATCTGAATGGTGTCAAGTTAGGAGGAGGGGGAGTTCAACGAGATCTGGGTGTCCTAGTGCATCAGTCAATGAAAGGAAGCATGCAGGTACAGCAGGCAGTGAAGAAAGCCAATGGAATGTTGGCCTTCATAACAAGAGGAGTTGAGTATAGGAGCAAAGAGGTCCTTCTACAGTTGTACCGGGCCCTGGTGAGACCGCACCTGGAGTACTGTGTGCAGTTTTGGTCTCCAAATTTGAGGAAGGATATTCTTGCTATGGAGGGCGTGCAGCGTAGGTTTACTAGGTTAATTCCCGGAATGGCGGGACTGTCGTATGTTGAAAGGCTGGAGCGATTGGGCTTGTATACACTGGAATTTAGAAGGATGAGGGGGGATCTTATTGAAACATATAAGATAATTAGGGGATTGGACACATTAGAGGCAGGAAACATGTTCCCAATGTTGGGGGAGTCCAGAACAAGGGGCCACAGTTTAAGAATAAGGGGTAGGCCATTTAGAATGGAGATGAGGAAGAACTTTTTCAGTAAGAGAGTGGTGAAGGTGTGGAATTCTCTGCCTCAGAAGGCAGTGGAGGCCAGTTCGTTGGATGCTTTCAAGAGAGAGCTGGATAGAGCTCTTAAGGATAGCGGAGTGAGGGGGTATGGGGAGAAGGCAGGAACGGGGTACTGATTGAGAGTGATCAGCCATGATCGCATTGAATGGCGGTGCTGGCTCGAAGGGCTGAATGGCCTACTCCTGCACCTATTGTCTATTGTCTATTATCCATTGCTCCCCCGTCCTCTCCCCTCCCTCCACCCCCCTCTTCTCCCACTTTCCCCTCCCTCCACCCCTCCGCTCCTCCCCCTCTCCCCTCCCTCCACCCACCTTTCCTCCCCTTCCACTTTCCCCCACCCTCCCCCCCCACTCCTCCCCCACCTCTTCCCACCACCACCCCCTCTCCTCCCCTCCCTCCACCCCCTTCCCCCTCTCCCCTCCCTCCACCCCCCTTTCCTCCACCTCTCCCCTCCCTCCACCCCTCCGCTCCTCCCCCACCCCCTCCTCCACCCCCCCTCTCCTCCCCCCTCCTCCTCCCTCCACCCCCCTTCCCCTCCCCACTCCATCCCCCTCAACATGGATAGGTGACGTTTCAGGTCAGGACCTTTCAGTATGAAACTAAATTCAACCTATCCCTGTTCTCCAGAGATGCTGCCTGACCCGCTGAGTTACTCCGGCACTCTGTGTCTACCACTACTGTCGCCATTGTTGTTACCACTTGCTACTAAGATGATGATTTGGCATTTTGTCCATTATTTGGGAGTGTACAAGGAAAACACAGAATCTCACTGCACCTAGCTCGGTACAAGAGACCTTAAAGTATCATTGTCATCATTATCTGGGCTCAGGTCCTGCCAACATCCTCGGCAATCTTCTCTGCATCTTTTCCAGATTAACAACATCTTTTGTATAACAAGGTGCCCAAAACAGAACACAAACCTCTAAAGATAGACACAAAATGCTGGAGTAACTCAGGTGTCCATGTGATTGTGGATTCCAGACACACAGCAAATGCAAAGTCTTCACAATATTTCAGAGTCAGAAGAGGGGTCTCGACCCAAAACTTCACTTCATTCCTTGTCTCCAGAGATGCTGCCTGACCCGCTGAGTTACTCCAGCACTCTGTGAAACGTCACCTATCCATGTTCTCCAGAGATGCTGCCTGACCCGCTGAGTTACTCCGGCACTCTGTGTCTACCACTACTGTCGCCATTGTTGTTACCACTTGCGACTAAGATGATGACTTTACCCCCTCCTGCCATTAGCATCATTGTTGCAGCCATCTTAAATACACAAAAATAATTGTTTACAATAATTTTTTGTTTCACTGTCTTCAAAATTCATTCTTAGCGACAGTACAGAGGCGGATACTAATGTGCTCAGGATGGGCACTAATTGCACTCCAAGGTCAAGTGTAGCTGAACTAAAAAGAATAAAACTCTCGTGTGCTTTGATGAGATCGAATCTTAATTGCCACAAAGTGCCAAAGAGAGTTTTCATAACAGAAGTAAATAAGTAAATATATCTCCGACATTTGTGGTTAGAAACATACAAACATAGAAAATATGTTTTCTATGGAGGAGGCCATGTGGCCCTTCAATAGACAATAGACAATAGGTGCAGGAGGAGGCCATGTGGCCCTTCAATACACAATAGGTGCAGGAGGAGGCCATTCGGCCCTTCGAGCCAGCACCGCCATTCATCGTGATCATGGCTGATCGTCCACAATCAGTAAAGGGCCTGTCCCAGTTACGCGGTTTTTAAGGCGACTGCCGGCGACTGTCAAAGTCGTAGCAGATCGCCGACATTTTCTTTTCCCCTACGACAATGACCATGACAATGACCACGACAATGACCACGACAATAACCACGACAATGACCACGACAATGACCACGACAATGACCACGACAATGACCACGACAATGACCACGACAATGACCACGACAATGACCACGACAATGACCACGACAATGACCATGACAATGACCACGACAATGGCCACGACAATAACCACGACAATGACCACGACAATGACCACGACAATGACCACGACAATGACCACGACAATGACCACGACAATAACCACGACAATGACCACGACAATGACCACGACAATGACCATGACAATGACCACGACAATGACCACGACAATAACCACGACAATGACCACGACAATGACCACGACAATGACCACGACAATGACCACGACAATGACCACGACAATAACCAATCCACCCGTCAAATGTCCTGACGGTAAATAAACTGGTTCAACAAAACTATCTTCTGGTGTCTTCGAATGCCTTTTCTTAATTTAATATTACTTGCTTCTAAACGCATCTGCGACAACCTAGCAAACCTGGGGACAGCGTGCGACAGACAGCGCCCGCAATAAGCTGCCGTACCTGGCCACAAGCCAGCTGCCACACAGAAATGTCTAGCAGGTAAATGTTTCCGCGACACGCCGAGATCCGCTACGATTCATTGAAGACTCCTCACGGTCACGATCACGCCCGCGCGCGACACCCCGGCCAACGTTCAGCCACAGCCTAGTCACCGGCAGTCACCTTATCATCACCTAAGTGGGACAGGGCCTTAACCCGTGCCTGCCTTCTCCACATAATCCCTTGATTCTGCTAGCCCCTTTGGTTAGAGCTGACTATCGTGGCTCTGATCATGCATATTATGTGTTACGATTACTTTTATGTGGAATTCATCGTCACAGACAGTGGTGGAGGACAAGGCATCCGGTATTTTAGTTGGACACAAAGTGCTGGAGTAATTCATCAGGACAGATACACCACATCCTAGGAACTATCCAACTTCCACCTTCCAACAATCCAACTAAGATAGTTGGCATTTTGTCCATTATTTGGGAGTGTACAAAGAAAACACAGAATCTCACTGCACCTAGCTCGGTACAAGAGACCTTAAAGTATCATTGTCATCATTATCTGGGCTCAAGTCCTGCCAACATCCTCGGCAATCTTCTCTGCATCTTTTCCAGATTAATAACATCTTTTGTATAACAAGGTGCCCAAAACAGAACACAAACCTCTAAAGATAGACACAAAATGCTGGAGTAACTCAGGTGTCCGTGTGATTGTGGATTCCAGACACACAGCAAATGCAAAGTCTTCACAATATTTCAGAGTCAGAAGAAGGGTCTCGACACAAAACTTCACTTCATTCCTTGTCTCCAGAGATGCTGCCTGACCCGCTGAGTTACTCCAGCACTCTGTGAAACGTCACCTATCCATGTTCTCCACAGATGCTGCCTGACCCGCTGAGTTACTCCGGCACTCTGTGTCTACCACTATTGTCGCCATTGTTGTTACCACTTGCTACTAAGATGATGACTTTACCCCCTCCTGCCATTAGCATCATTGTTGCAGCCATCTTAAATACACAAAAATAATTGTTTACAATAATTTTTTGTTTCACTGTCTTCAAAATTCATTCTTAGCGACAGTACAGAGGCGGATACTAATGTGCTCAGGATGGGCACTAATTGCACTCCAAGGTCAAGTGTAGCTGAACTAAAAAGAAAAAAAACTGTCGTGTGCTTTGATGAGATCGAGTCTTAATTGCCACAAAGTGCCAAAGAGAGTTTTCATAACAGAAGTAAATAAGTAAATATATCTCCGACATTTGTGGTTAGAAACATACAAACATAGAAAATATGTTTTCTATGGAGGAGGCCATGTGGCCCTTCAATAGACAATAGACAATAGGTGCAGGAGGAGGCCATTCGGCCCTTCGAGCCAGCACCGCCATTCATCGTGATCATGGCTGATCGTCCACAATCAGTAAAGGGCCTGTCCCAGTTACGCGGTTTTTAAGGCGACTGCCGGCGACTGTCAAAGTCGTAGCAGATCGCCGACATTTTCTTTTCCCCTACCACAATGACCACGACAATGACCACGACAAAGACCACGACAATGACCACGACAATGACCACGACAATGACCACGACAATGACCACGACAAAGACCACGACAATGACCACGACAATGACCACGACAATGACCACGACAATGACCACGACAATGACCACGACAATGACCACGACAATGACCACGACAATGACCACGACAATGACCACGACAATGACCGCGACAATGCCGAGTCAGGTCGACACGAGTCACTTTCTTTGTGAAACTAGCGCCTGGCTAAGAGATTACACCGTCTTTGGAAACATTGTCAAATCCCCACGCTTACCTGACCGTCAAACCGTCACCTCCAATCTACCCGTCAAATGTCCTGACGGTAAATAAACTGGTTAAACAAAACTATCTTCTGGTGTCTTCGAATGCCTTTTCTTTTTTTTTTTTTTTCTTAATTTTTTTTATTTTATAATTGATTACAATGCATATAACAACAACAGTAAACCCCATCCTTCCCCTTCCCTACATAATCATGAAAACAAACAAACAAAAACAAACAAATAAATAAATAAAAATACATTTTAAAAAAACATAACTACAATGTAACAAAAAAAGACAAAAGCACAAAAATATGAGGCAAGGTAATTTTCACAAGTCAAATATTTCAGTATTTTCACTGCTGGATTCAAAGAAGGTACCAAAGCATGTGGCATTGAGGGGATCGTTTTACTTGTCCTTAATATGCTGCAGCACTGGGTTCCATATGGTGAAGAACTTTTGAGGGTTGCCAGACAATTCATATCTCAACCTCTCTACGTGTAATATGCCCATTAATTCTCTTAACCAAGTCTCAAACTGAGGAGCAGAGTCTGATTTCCATAGTTTCAAAATACATCTGTTGGCAATTACCATACCATAAACCAAGATTGTGCGAGCATTATGGTCTAGCTTCTCAAGCGTTGTGGAATACCCGAATAGAGCAGTTTCAGGGTCCGGAGTTAAAGTGACGTTTAAAACAGTGGAGTACCATTGAAATAAAAGACACCAAAAGTTGTGAAGTTTTGGACAAGTCCAAAAGTGGTGAGCGAGTGTACCCTCAGCGGTCTTGCATCTATTACACAAAGGTGAGAGATCAGGAAAGATTTTATGCAGCTTAACCTTAGAGTAGTGTAATCTGTGTATAACCTTGAATTGAATCAGTTGTAGCCTAGAATTAATAGAACAGGATTTTATACTTTTCAGTACTACCTTCCAGACATCGTCATCAATTTCAATGTTAAGGTCTTCTTCCCAGGTTTGTTTTATTTTTAAAGTAGATTTATCTAGACCCAGCAAAATTTTGGACAACAAGTCGTCTTCGGGCAGGGACTCAAAAAGCGAATTGTTTTGTCGAACATAATTTCTCAGCTGTAAGTACCTGAAGAATTGAGTTTTGGGCAATGAGAACTTGGATTGTAGCTGATCAAATGATGCAAAGTGTCTATTTATGTAAAGATCTTTTATTGTAACTATCCCTTTACAGCTCCATTCTTTGAATGCTGTGTCTGTAAATGATGGGGAGAAAGCGTGGTTATGCCAGATTGGGGCGTGCATTGACGTATTCGGAAGCTCACAAGCTTTCCTAATTTGGTGCCATATTCTCTGAGCATTGGACAGAGTGAAATGATCCTCTCTAAGAGAGGTGAGAGATCTGGGTAATGAAAAAAGGAGAGCAGGGAGAGAAGTTTTTGGGGTTAAGCTTTTTTCAATCGCCAGCCAAGGTGGCAGGTCATATCCAACTCCCCGTTCATATGCATACTGCCAGTATACCATGACTCTAACATTGGCCGCCCAATAGTAATATAAAAAGCACGGTAACCCCAGTCCCCCATGTTCCCTCGTTTTTTGAAGATAAGCTTTTGAGATCCTGTGTGCTTTATATCCCCAAATAAATGGCATAATGATAGAATCGATTAACTTAAAGTAGGATTTGGGGATAAAAACAGGAACATTCTGAAATAAATACAGAAATCTCGGCAGGGAGACCATCTTTACTGCGTTCACGCGGCCAATCAAGGAAATAGGCAACGTTCTCCATTTCTCTATGTTCTCCTTTAGTTTGTTCAACCTTTCGGTAAAGTTAATTTTAAAAAGGGTCTTGGGGTTTTTAGATATTTTAATGCCCAGATATTTTATACTATCCGGATTTGTTTTAAACTGCATGTTGGCTAAGAATACAGGGTCTAATTCTGCTGTTATCGATATAAGTTCACTCTTCTGCCAGTTTATAGTGTAACCTGAGACCTCGCCAAAGGAATTAATAAGCTGGAATAGGTAAGGAACAGAATGTTCAGGGTCAGATACAAAGATGGCAATATCATCCGCATAAAGCGAAATCTTATGTTCCACCCCACCCAGTATTATCGGTTTTATAAGCGCATGCCCTCTTATGCCAATTGCCAGCGGCTCAATGGCTAACGCAAAGAGGAGCGGCGAGAGGGGGCAGCCCTGTCGCGTACCCCTCTGAAGGGCAAAAGGGGGTGACCTATCCTGGTTTGTGAGTATGGAAGCGGTGGGATGAGCATATATAAGACGTACCCAGGAAATAAAAGAGGCTCCAAGACCAAACTCTTCCAGCACTCTGAGTAAATATCCCCACTCAACCTGATCGAAAGCTTTTTCTGCGTCTAAACACAGAATGGCTTGTTTGGAAGAACTATCGAATTTGTGATACATAATGTTCATTACTCTTCTAACATTAAAGAAAGAGAACCTATTGGGGATGAACCCGGTCTGATCCGTATGGATAATGGATTCTATACACTTATTTAGTCTAGTCGCCATTATTTTAGTAAAAATCTTGAAATCCAAATTAAGCATAGAAATTGGTCGGTATGAGGAGGGATTGGTTTCATCCCTGTCTTGTTTCAATAAGAGAGAAATATTAGCATTGTACAATGACGGTGGGAGCTTTTTCAACTCGATTGAGTGGGAGAGCATCCTGTGCAGAATCGGAGTTACCTGGTCAGCAAACTTCTTATAAAATTCGACTCCAAAACCGTCTGGCCCAGGGCTCTTGCCGTTTTGCAACGACCTAATTGCATCCTTGATTTCTACAGAGGAGGGTTCTGAGTTTAAGGCCTCACAAGAGGCACTATCTAATTTTGGTATGTCCAACTTTTTTAACCATGCATTGATATCACCGTTAGCTTTGGATTTATACAGCTCTTGATAATACTCCTCAAAGCGTTCATTTATTAATTTTGGATCGGTTAAAGCAACACCCTTGCCTGATTTTATTATATGTATGGCCCTACTTGCTTGTTGCCCTCTAAGCTGACGGGCTAACAATGTATGCGGTTTGTCCCCTAATTCAAAATATCGCTGTTTCAGTCGCAGTAGCTGGTCACTGACTTGATTTGTTAGAATCGTGTTATACTCATATTTAAGACTGAGCATATTTTGCAGCGTTTGGGGGTTGTTTGTGCTCCGATACAACGTCTCCATTGGAGAAAGCTCCGAATCAATTTCTTGTAGACGTCTCTCTCTGGATTTCTTTAAAGACGCTTCATACGAAATAATATGACCCCTCATAACTGCCTTGAAAGCTTCCCACAAGGTGGAGTCCGAGACATCAGAAGTGTCATTGGTCTCCAAATATTCTGTAATTTTTTCAGACATGTATTTACAGAAAGTTCCATCATTAAGCAAGGAAAGGCGTAGTCGCCATTTAGCACATCGTTTAGACAGCTTAAAGTCAAAGATAATTGAGGTTGGAGCGTGATCTGAGATCAAAATGTTATGATATTTGGTATTTATTACATTAGGTATGAGTTTCGAGTCTAATAAAAAATAATCGATACGAGAGTATGAATTGTGCATTTTAGAAAAAAAAGAGTATTCTCTGTCTGTGGGATGCTGTATCCTCCAAATGTCAACTAAATTGGTGAAGGAGATGAGATTTTTCAAAACCGTGGATGCATTCGAAGGGCTACACATTTTATTTGATGACCTATCCAGGTGCCAGTCAAGGATTGTGTTATGGTCCCCTGCAACAATCACATTCGTATTAGAAAGGTCAGGTAGCTTATCAAAGATTTTGCGAAAGAAAGCTGCATCATCAATATTCGGACCATAAATGTTAAGCAGTGTTACATGAACAGAGTAAAGGTACCCAGTTACTATGAGAAATCGACCATTCGGGTCACTTACTGTAGAAATATGTCTGAAATCTATGTTTTTCTTAACCATAATTGCCACCCCGCGGGCTTTGCTAGAAAATGTGGATTGAAATATCTGATCTGCCCATCTGCAGCGCAACTGTCTCTGCCCCAATGTTCTAATGTGAGTTTCTTGGAGGAACACAAGGTCGGCAGATAAAGACCTAAGATGTGAAAACACCTTAGCTCGTTTAATTGGGTGGCCCATGCCGCGGACATTCCAGCTCACCATGGTAACCCTCCCACGCACATCATCATCCCCAGGTACCATCAGAAGGTGTAAATTGTATTACATAAGCAGCGACATAATAATTTGCCTCAAACAAAAAAACAGGAAGACCACCAACACAAAAACACACACAAAACTCGGACTTTCCCTCCCCCCATCCCCACTATCCCAAACAAAGTGAGAGAAAATATCCTAACATACTGTAAACGGGGGTTACTTCAACTATCTAGCCTGTTAAGCCCAAAGGCTAGCTAAAGGCTAAATTGTGAAACCGCTAGCTAGTTAACTACAAATTCAGTCGGCATCCCCTCCGATGAACAAACAAAATTACGGATCTGTTCAACAAAAAAAACGTTTCCCTTTGAAAAATTAAACTGGTTAAACAAAACTATCTTCTGGTGTCTTCGAATGCCTTTTCTTAATCTAATATTATGTGCTTCTAAACGCATCTGCGACAACCTAGCAAACCTGGGGACAGCGTGCGACAGACAGCGCCCGCAATAAGCTGCCGTACCTGGCCACAAGCCAGCCGCCGCACAGAAATGTCTAGCAGGTAAATGTTTCCGCGACACGCCGAGATCCGCTACGATTCATTGAAGACTCCTCACGATCACGATCACGGTCACGCCCGCGTCACCCCGGCCAATGTTCAGCCACAGCCTAGTCACCGGCAGTCACCTTATCATCACCTAAGTGGGACAGGGCCTTAACCCGTGCCTGCCTTCTCCACATATCCCTTGATTCTGCTAGCCCCTTTGGTTAGAGCTGACTATCGTGGCTCTGATCATGCATATTATGTGTCACGATTACTTTTATGTGGAATTCATCGTCACAGACAGTGGTGGAGGACAAGGCATCCGGTATTTTAGTTGGACACAAAGTGCTGGAGTAATTCATCAGGACAGATACACCACATCCTAGGAACTATCCAACTTCCACCTTCCAACTATCCAACTAAGATAGTTGGCATTTTGTCCATTATTTGGGAGTGAGATGTTTGGAAGCCGACACTTTTGTGTACTTTGTACAAGGAAAACACAGAATCTCACTGCAGCTAGCTCGGTACAAGTGACCTTAAAGTATCATTGTCATCATTAATAAGAGGGGGCTCTTTGAAAACTGAGATGAGGAGAAACGTCTTCACTCAGAGGGTGGTTAGTCTGTGGAATTTGCTGCCTCAGGGAGCTGTGGAAGCAGGAACGTTAAATAAATTAAAAACGGAAATAGATTGTTTTTTAATAGACAAGGGAATTAGGGGTTACGGGGAGCGGGCAGGGAAGTGGACATGAGCTATGGTTAGTATAGTAACACCTGAGTAATCTCCTGGACAAGGTACGATCGCCTAGCTTGGGGTCGGAGAGGAATTTCCCGGATTTTTTTCCTAAATTGGCCTGGGTTTTTATCCGTTTTTTTGCCTCTCCCACGGTTCACATGGTTCTTTTGGGTGGGAACAAGGGCGATAGTGAGAAGGGGGTTGGGGTGGGATCAGCCATGATCGTATTGAATGGCAGAGCGGGCTCGAGGGGCCAGTTGGCCTACTCCTGCTCCTATTTTCTTGTGTTCTTGTGTTCTTGTGTTATCTTTGCTCAAGTCCTGCCAACATCCTCGGCAATCTACTCTACATCTTTTCCAGATTAACAACATCTTTCGTATAACGGGGTGCCCAAAACAGAACACAAACCTCTAAAGATAGACACAAAATGCTGGAGTAACTCAGGTGTCCGTGTGATTGTGGATTCCAGACACACAGCAAATGCAAAGTCTTCACAATATTTCAGAGTCAGAAGAAGGGTCTCGACACAAAACTTCACTTCATTCCTTGTCTCCAGAGATGCTGCCTGACCCGCTGAGTTACTCCAGCACTCTGGGAAACGTCACCTATCCATGTTCTCCGCAGATGCTGCCTGACCCGCTGAGTTACTCCAGCATTTTGTGTCGACCTTCGGCGTATCATCTGCAGCAACTTCCTCCACAAACCCTTCTGGAACAAATCCCTGGAAGACTTTGACGCCGAGACTGAGTAGCCCAGGGCCTGGAAAGATGCCAACACCAACAACGAAGAGGTGATCACAGACCCCACAGTGAAACCACCGGGATCTGACCTCCGCGCGAGCAATGGCCAACCCTGAATAGGATCCCCACCCTCCATGCAAGAACAGCCCTTCACCTGCACACGTGGGGGATGACAGACAGACGGCCCTGCTTGCCACTGCAGATATCCAGACCAGAACATCCCACACATCCCTCGTGAATGACTGCCCACTGAGGCTTTTCCCTGGTGGCATCAAGGCAGAGGCTTGTACTTGCTGGAATGTAGAAGATTGAGGGGGGATCTTATAGAAACTTACAAAATTCTTAAGGGGTTGGACAGGCTAGATGCAGGAAGATTGTTCCCGATGTTGGGGAAGTCCAGAACAAGGGGTCACAGTTTAAGGATAAGGGGGAAGTCTTTTAGGACCGAGATGAGAACATTTTTTTTCACACAGAGAGTGGTGAATCTGTGGAATTCTCTGCCACAGAAGGTAGTTGAGGCCAGTTCATTGGCTATATTTAAGAGGGAGTTAGATGTGGCCCTTGTGGCTAAAGGGATCAGGGGGTATGGAGAGAAGGCAGGTACAGGATACTGAGTTGGATGATCAGCCATGATCATATTGAATGGCGGTGCAGGCTCGAAGGGCCGAATGGCCTACTCCTGCACCTATTTTCTATGTTTCTATGTTTCTATCCACCCAGCACCTGATGCTGCCCTGGCCTGGATGTCCACCCTTGGCCTACAACTTTAGGCTGTTCCTGCCACGCGCAAGAAGAAGAAGTTTCTTCCTACACAATACTCTAAATGTGGTCTCACCAATGTCTTGTACAACTGTAACATGACCTCCCAACTTCTATACTCGATAAATAGACACAAGTTGCTGGAGTAACTCAGCGGCTCAGGCAGCATCTCTGGAGAAAAAAAATGGGTGATGTTTTGGGTCGGAACAGTTCTTCAGACTGGTCTGCGGAAGGGTTCCGACCGGAAACATTGACCATCTCCAGAGATGCTGCCTGACCCGCTGAGTAACTCCAGCACTTCGTGTCTATCTTTGGTATAAACCAACATCTTCAATTCACTGTTTCTATACTTAGTACTCTGACTGATGAAGGCCAATGTGCTGAAAGCCTTTTTGACCACCCTATCTACCTGTGACGCCACTTTCAAGGAACAATGTACCTGCACACCCTTTACTAGAATAAACTCTTCGAAGTTCCATCTGACTACGGACGCTGTCTGTACGGAGTTTGTACGTTCTCCCCGTGACCTGCGTGGGTTTTCTCCGGGTTCTCCGGTTTCCTCCCACACTCCCAAGTCACTGGCTGTCACTAACGCATAGGTTAGTGTTAGTGTGCGTGGATCGCTGGTCGGCGCGGACTCGGTGGGCCGAAGGGCCTGTTTCCGCGCTGTATCTCTAAACTAAACTTTGGGGCGGCACGGTGGCGCAGCAGTAGAGTTGCTGCCTTACAGCGAATGCAGCGCCGGAGACTCAGGTTCGATCCCGACTGCGAGCGCCGTCTGTACGGAGTTTGTACGTTCTCCCCGTGACCTGCGTGGGTTTTCTCCGAGATCTTCGGTTTCCTCCCACACTCCAAAGACGTACAGGTATGTAGGTTAATTGACTGGGTAAATGTCAGAATTATCCCTAGTGTGTGTGTAGGATGGTGTTAGTGTGCAGGGATCGCTGGGCGGCGCGGACCCGATGGGCCGAAGGGCCTGTTTCTGCGCTGTATCTCTAAATCTAAATCTAAAAATCTAAACTTAACTAAACAATGTCAGATTTTGCGTCTATACAGAGGATGCATCATTGGAAGGGAATCATATTGCAGATGTGTCGGAAGCCAAGATTATCTCCCCACTTACAAAGAGATTTGTCCATAAACAGATGGCGTCTTTGTGGAAATAATGAATGAATATGGATTTCAAATTATGATGAAAGGCGGTCTATTAAAACAACCTTTCAGCAGATAAGCTCCAGACTGTACCATCAATTTAATTAATAGTTTCGTCGTTCCAAAACCCAAACCGCAGCACAAATATCTTCTGCTGATATCATCAGTTCTTTAAACATGGGCTTCGAAAGTAGATTGTAGCGCCTTTACCTGAGGTGAGAATGCGTTTCCGTCACAAGATAATGGAGGTGAAGGTGGTATTGAGACACAGGCAGCCTCCTGAAAGAAATGGAAAACGTAGAGTTACAGAACCATAGGGACATGGTGATAGTCACGGGGTCTTAGAGTCATGGAGCCCTAGGTTTAAAAATGGATCATAGTGCCATAACCTGTGATGAGCGTCTTCGAGTCATACAGTGATACAGCACAGAAACAGGCCCTTCAGCCCAACTTGGTCTCCAAATTTGAGGAAGGATATTCTTGCTATTGAGGGCGTGCAGCGTAGGTTCACTAGGTTAATTCCCGGAATGGCGGGATTGTCATATGTTGAAAGACTGGAGCGACTAGGCTTGTATACACTGGAATTTAGAAGGATGAGAGGGGATCTTATCGAAACGTACAAGATTATTAAGGGGTTGGACACGTTAGAGGCAGGAAACATGTTCCCAATGTTGGGGGAGACCAGAACAAGGGGCCACAGCTTAAGAATAAGGGGTAGGCCATTTAGAATGGAGATGAGGAAAACTTTTTCAGTCCGAGAGTTGTGAATCTGTGGAAATCTCTGCCTCAGAAGGCAGTGGAGGCCAATTCTCTGAATGAATTCAAAAGAGAGCTAGATAGAGCTCTTAAGGATAGCGGAGTCAGGGGGTATGGGGAGAAGGCAGGAACAGGGTACTGATTCTGAATGATCAGCCATGATCGCATTGAATGGCGGTGCTGGCTCGAAGGGCCAAATGGCCTCCTCCTGCACCTATTCTCTATTGTCACCTGCCCGCGTTTTGGCCCATATCCCTCTAAACCCATTCTACCTGTGTACCTGTGCAGGGACACCTCCGCTCAGTCCGTCTTAACCTACTTGATCTCCCGGTGGCTTGTAGGGTTGCCAACTGTCCCGTATTAGCCGGGACATCCCGCATTTTGGGCAAAATTGGTTTGTCTCGGACAGGACCGCCCTTGTCCCGTATTATTCACAAAATGCTGGAGTAACTCAGCAGGTCAGGCAGCATCTCGGGAGAGAAGGAATGGGTGACGTTTTGGGTCGAGACCCTTCTTCAGACTGATGTCGGGGGTGGGACAAAGGAAGGATATAGGTGGAGACAGGAAGATAGAGGGAGATCTGGGAAGGAGGAGGGGAAGGGAGGGACAGAGGAACTATCTGAAGTTGGAGAAGTCGATGTTCATACCACCGGGCCGCAAACTGCCCAGGCGAAATATGAGGTGCTGCTCCTCCAATTTCCGGCGGGCCTCACTATGGCACTGGAGGAGGCCCATGACAGAGAGGTCAGACTGAGAATGGGAGGGGGAGTTAAAGTGCTGGGTCACCGGGAGATCAGTTGCATTAAAGCGGACCGAGCGCAGGTGTTCAGCGAAGCGATCGCCGAGCCTGCGCTTGGTTTCGCCGATATAAATAAGTTGACATCTAGAGCAGCGGATGCAATAGATGAGATTGGAGGAGGTGCAGGTGAACCTCTGTCTCACCTGGAAAGACTGTTTGGGTCCTTTGATGGAGTTGAGGGGGGAGGTAAAGGGACAGGTGTTGCATCTCGTGCGGTTGCAGGGGAAAGTGCCCGGGATTAGGGTGGTTTGGGTACCCTTGCAACCGCACGAGATGCAACACCTGTCCCTTTACCTCCCCCCTCAACTCCATCAAAGGACCCAAACATCTTTCCAGGTGAGACAGAGGTTCACCTGCACCTCCTCCAACCTCATCTATTGCATCCGCTGCTCTAGATGTCAACTGATTTATATCGGCGAAACCAAGCGCAGGCTCGGCGATTGCTTCGCTGAACACCTGCGCTCGGTCCGCATTAACGCAACTGATCTCCCGGTGGCCCAGCACTTTAACTCCCCCTCCCATTCCCAGTCTGACCTCTCTGTCATGGGCCTCCTCCAGTGCCATAGTGAGGCCCGCCGGAAATTGGAGGAGCAGCACCTCATATTTCGCCTGGGCAGTTTGCGGCCCGGTGGTATGAACGTCGACTTCTCCAACTTCAGATAGCTCCTCTGTCCCTCCCTTCCCCTCCTCCTTCCCAGATCTCCCTCTATCTTCCTGTCTCCACCTATATCCTTCCTTTGTCCCACCCCCGACATCAGTCTGAAGAAGGGTCTCGACCCGAAACGTCACCCATTCCTTCTCTCCCGAGATGCTGCCTGACCTGCTGAGTTACTCCAGCATTTTGTGAATAAATCAATTTGTACCAGCATCTGCAGTTATTTTCTTATATTTTCTTATACTACTTGTCCCGTATTAGTATGATTGCCAACTTCCTCGCTCCCAAATAAGGGACAAAGGGTGACGTCACCGCCACGCGCCCCACGAGAACTCACCCAGCCAGCGGCCATGTGCTCCCGCTCCACCAATGGCGGCCGCTGGCTGGGTGAGGTCACGTGGGGCACGGGGTGGTGACGTCACCTTGTCCCGTATTTGGGAGTGAGATAGTTGGCAACCCTCGATCAAACGCAAACTTTGGCGACTATGTGACTTTAATTCACTAGATAGGTGGCATTAAACGTAAAGATCTATCAGAGCCACTGGTTCCGATCCATAACAGGTTTGGCGGCACAGTGGTGCAGTGGTAGAGTTACAGCACCAAAGACCCGGGTTCAATCCTGTCTATGGGTGCTGTCTGTGTGCAGTTTGTATGTTCTCCCTGTGACCTGCGTGGGTTTGCTCCGGGTGCTCCGGTTTCCTCTCACATCCCAGAGACGTACAGGTTTGTAGGTTAATTGGCTTCAGCCCATTTAGTAACCCCAATGATAAACTGGCACCGACACGATCAGTTAGTATGTCCTTGTTAACATGTAGATAGCTTATTACTGTGTATGAATTCAGTTAGTGTATATAGATAGTTTAGATATAGGGTTGCCAACTGTCCCGTATTAGCCGGGACATCCAGTATTTTGGGCTAAATTGGTTTGTCCCGTACGGGACCGCCCTTGGCCTTTATTAGGCCTGGGGGGGCACTGTAGGCCCAGGGGGGCGCTGTAGGCCCAGACACTGTAGGCCCAGACACTGTAGGCCTGGATACTGTAGGCCTGGATACTGTAGGCCCGGACACTGTAGGCCTGGATACTGTAGGCCCGGACACTGTAGGCCCGGACACTATATGCCCAGACACTGTAGGCCCGGACGGCGCTGTAGGCCCAGATTTTGTATGCCTGGACACTGTAGGCCTGGACACTATAGACCTGAACACTGTAGGCCTGGACACTGTAGGCCCGAACACTATGAACACTGTAGGCCTGAATACTGTAGGTCGACACTGTAGGTCCGGACACTATAGGCCTGGAGAGTGTAAGTCCACTTAATTACTCCAGCACTCTGTGAAACGTCACCTATCCATGTTCTCCAGAGATGCTACCTGACCCGCTGAGTTACTCCACCACTCTGTGAAACGTCACCTATCCATGTTCTCCAGAGATGTTACCTGACCCGCTGAGTTACTCCAGCACTGTGCGTCTACCTTCGGTTTAAGGTACCTGCATTTCCTCTCTACACATTCAGTAACTAAGACCTCTGCCAATGACATGTACTGCAAACCGCACTCTGCTGAGAGTTTGCCAAGTTATAGTAAGAAACGCAGGGAGCCAATAAATGTGGTTACTAAAGACTTTTCCGACTGGGCCATTGTGTTCAGATTGTAGGTAATTAGATTTCCTGATTCTCCTTCTATACCACATATTTCCATAATTGAATTCACACATCATCGTTGAAACAAAAATAGCTGACTCACTTCAGCACAGCATTTACTTCTGGTGGCTTTAGCAGACGAACAATTACAGATGTTTATGTAAGATTTTGCTTTCCGCAAAGTTATCAAATACATTAAACCGCGCTCCACCGCCGCTGTTTAAAGCGCATTCAATGAGGTACCAGACAGACAACAGACTGTCTCCTTGCATCAAAGCTGGGTTTGGGAACGGCTCTGATCAAAGACTGAGAGTTGCATCACACACACCACACTCCCCACCATTGTAGATGTGGCCCAGCCCATCACACACACCACACTCCCCACCATTGTAGATGTGGCCCAGCCCATCACACACACCACACTCCCCACCATTGTAGATGTGGCCCAGCCCATCACACACACCACACCCTCCACCGTTGTAGATGGGAGCCCAGCCCATCACACACACCACACACACTCCCCACCATTGTAGATGTGGCCCAGCCCATCACACACACCACACTCCCCACCATTGTAGATGTGGCCCAGCCCATCACACACACCACACTCCCCACCATTGTAGATGGAGCCCAGACCATCACACACACCATACTCCCCATCATCGACTCCATCTACACTCCACGCTGCCTCGAGAAAGTGGCCAACTTGAAAAATCTTGAGATTGACACAAAAAGCTGGAGTAACTCAGCGGATCAGACAACGTCTCTGGAGAAAAGGAATAGGTGACCTTTCAGGTCAAGACCCTTCTTCAGCCCACAACTCGAAACGTCACCTATTCCCTTTCTCCAGAGATGCTGCCTGACCCATTGAGTTACTTCAGTATTTTGTGTCTGTCTATGGTGTAAACCAGCATCTGCAGTTCCTTCCTGCACATAATCAAAGACTTGTCCCACCCCGGCCATTCCTTCTTCTCCCCGCTCCCGCCCGGCAGAAGGTACAGAAGCTTGAAAGCGCGCACCACCAGACTCACGGACAGCTTCTTCCCCTCTGTTATCAGGCTTCTGAACGGCCCTTCCATAAGCCAGGGCACTGTCCGATTCACCTCTACCCCATTGTGGACATTGGACTTTGTCTGTAGAACTGATGCGCTACAATGCTGAGTACTATATTCTGCACTCTGTATCTTCCCCCTTTGCTCCAACTGTTGTACTTGAGTTTGACCTGATTGTATTTCCTGTGGTGGCTCCCAAGGGTCGGGCCATACCACTACCGACCCCTCGGCACGGAAATGGACCAGTCCAGGGGGGCGGTCCGGTACTATATATATAAGGACAAGGTTTTGGGTGCGAAGCCATTCCGGCAGACTCGACCCGTCTGATAACCATGTATTAACCCATAACGCCCCCAAAATACCTGGCTCCTTGCCTTTATTTTGGGCCTCTACCGACGCGCCACAGTATTATCTGATATGTTTGGATAGGATGCAAAATAAAGCTTTTCGCTGTATTGTGGTACATAGAAACATAGAAAATAGGTGCAGGAGGAGGCCATTTGGCCCATCGAGCCAGCACCGCCATTCATTGTGATCATCCACAATCAGTATTTATTCACAAAATGCTGGAGTAACTCAGCGGGTCAGGCAGCATCTCGGGAGAGAAGGAATGGGTGACGTTTCGGGTCGAGACCCTTCTTCAGACTGATGTCAGGGGGGCGGGACAAAGGAAGGATATAGGTGGAGACAGGAAGATAGAGGGAGATCTGGGAAGGGGGAGGGGAAGAGAGGGACAGAGGAACTATCTAAAGTTGGAGAAGTCAATGTTCATACCGCTGGGCTGTAAGCTGCCCAAGTGAAATATGAGGTGCTGTTCCTCACCATGGCACTATGGCATGACAGAAAGGTCAGACTGGGAATGGGAGGGGGAGTTGACGTGCTCAGCCACCGGGAGATCAGATTGGTTAACGCGGACCGAGCGCAGTTATCCCCGTGACCTGCGTGGGTTTTCTCCAGGTGCTCCAGTTTACTCCCACATTTAGACGTGCAGGTTTGTAGGTTAATTGGCTTGGTAAAAATTGTAATCAGTCCCCTGTGTGTGTGTAGGATAGTGCTAGTGTGTGGGGATCACTGGCCAGCACAGACTCAGTGGGCCAAATGGCCTGTTTCCACGCTGTATCTCTAAGTTAAAAGATATGCCCAGGGATACGCAGAATGTGAAATGATATGGCTCACACGCAAGCAGAAATTAGTTTAATTTGACATAATGTATGGCTCGAACAATAGACAATAGACAATAGACAATAGGTGCAGGAGGAGGCCATTCAGCCCTTCCAGCCAGCACCGCCATTCAATGTGATCATGGCTGATCATTCACAATCAGTACCCCGTTCCTACCTTCTCCCCATACCCCCTGACTCCGCTATCATTAAGAGCTCTATCTAGCTCTCTCTTGAATGCATTCAGAGAATTGGCCTCCACTGTCTTCTGAGGCAGAGAATTCCACAGATTCACAACTGTCTGACTGAAAATGTTTTTCCTCATCTCCGTTCTAAATGGCCTACCCCTTATTCTTAAACTGTGGCCCCTGGTTCTGGACTCCCCCAACATTGGGAACATGTTTCCTGCCTCTTACGAGTCCAATCCCTTAATGATCTTATATGTTTCAATAAGATCCCCTCTCATCCTTCTAAATTCCAGTGTATACAAGCCTAGTCGCTCCAGTCTTTCAACATATGACAGTCCCGCCATTCCGGGAATTAATCACAATTAACATTGTGGGCCGAAGTTCCTGTGCCTGTGCCTATGTTCTGATGTTCTACGTTCTAGTTAGAGTGGGTTATGTCAAAGATAACAATGCTTAAAGTTTTTGTTCGACGAAGAAGACCTTTTAGGGAGAGGGTAGGGATTTATCAAAGTACGGAATATGAAAAATAGTGTGGAAAATGAAAACCCGAAATTATTACTTGAAAGTAGGCCTCGGAAGTTAGCCCAGAGGGCATTAGTGGAAATTAATAAAATGTAAATTTAGAACAGATACGAGGGCAGAATTCTTTACGCAATAAGTGATAAATGTTTGGAATAATCAAGCCAGCCAGATAATAGAAGTATTGGGGCTATTTAAAATATAATTAGATGCGTGATATAAAATTTAATGCAGTGGTGGAAGCTAATTCACTGGTAAGAAAAATCTTTTCTCATTCATAACTTATGGTTTAATAAGTGACTGATGAGACAAATAGGTCTGTCTCCATTGGTATGGCACAAATCAAGATTGAGACAGAGATAGGGTAGACACGAAATCTGGAATAACTCAGTGGGACAGGCAACATTTCTGGATAGAAGGAATGGACGTCCTTGCCATTGAGGCAGTGCAGCGTAGGTTCACCAGGTTAATCCCCGGGATGGCGGGACTGTCATATGAGGAAAGATTGGAAAGTCTGGGCCTGTATTCACTGGAGTTTAGAAGGATGAGAGGGGATCTTACAGAGACATGTAAAATTATAAAAGGACTGGACAAGCTAGATGCAGGAAAAATGTTCTCAATGTTGGGCGAGTCCAAAACCAGGGGCCACACAGTCTAAGAATAAAGGGGAGGCCATTTAAAACTGAGGTGAGAAGAAACTTTTTCACCCAGAGTTGTGAATTTGTGGAATTCTCTGCCACAGAAGGCAGTGGAGGCCAATTAACTGGATGAATTTAACAGAGAGTTACATAGAGTTCTAGGAGCTAGTGGAATCAAGGGATATGGGGAGAAAGCAGGCATGGGTTACTGATTGTGGATGATCAGCCATGATCACAATGAACAGTGTTGCTGGCTCGAAGGGCCAAATGGCCTCCTCCTGCACCTATTTTCTATGTTTCTATGAATGAGTGATGTTTTGGACAAGACCCTTTTTAGACCCTCTGAAGAAGGGTCTCAACTCAAAACGTCACCCATTCCTCCTCTCCAGAGATGCAGCCTGTCCCGCTGAGTTACTCCAGCAATTTGTCACTGTTTTGTGACTAAATGTCGGCCATCTAGGACTTAGTTGAAGAAAAGAGTTTTCACCCAGAGAGTTGTAAACCTGTGCATTTCTCTGCCACAGAAGGCAGTGGAGGCCAATTCACTGGATATATTTAATAAAGTTAGATTTAGCTCTTAGAGCTAATGGAGTCAAGGGATATGGGGTGAAGGCAGAAAAGGATGATCAGCCATGATCATATTGAATGGCAGTGCTGGCTCGAAGGGCCGAATGGCCTACTCCTGCACCTATTTTGTCTGATCAAGGATAGTCCGAGGGTCACCAATGAGGTAGATAGTAGTTCAGCACTGCTCTCTGGTTGTGGTAGGATGGTTCAGTTGCCTGATAACAGCCGGGAAGAAACTGTCCCTGAATCTGGAGGTGTGCGTTTTCACACTTCTGTACCTCTTGCCCGATGGGAGAGGGGAGAAGAGGGAGTGGCCGGGGTGAGACTGGTCCTTGATTATGCTGCTGGCCTTGCCTTTTCCTCTTGCCGTGCCCAATATGGCCGCCGGGGGGCGGGACCCGCCCGAGTGACGGGAGTGGTGGCCAATGAACGGAAGAGGCGGGACTGGGAGGAGGGGGAGGGGACGGGACCCGCTCGAGTGACGGGAGTGGCGGCCAATGAGGGGGGGGGTGTAGCGGACGAGGCGGGACGGGAAGAAGTCTGAATGGCAATCAGGGGAGGCTTGGACCCAATGGGTCCACTCTGGCTAGTATCCTTTAAAGTTTGCCCCTCTTAAGTCTATGCCCTGTTGTCTTTAGCAATTCCACCCTGCGAAAAAAGGTTCTGACTGTCTACCCTATCCACAGTGTGTCTCTCGTAGTTTTACATACTTCTTTGTAAACACATGATGAACCAAGTTTGCTACAGTTGGCACGGTGGCGCAGCGATAGAGTTGCTGCCTCACAGCGCCAGACAAACCCGGATTCGATCCCGACTACGGGCGCTGTCTGTACGGAGTTTGTACGTTCTCCCCGTGACCTGCGTGGGTTTTCTCCGGGTGCTCCGGTTTCCTCCCACACTCCAAAGACGTGCGGGTATGTAGGTTAATTGGGTTCAGTAACGTAATTGTAAATTGTCCCTAGTGTGTGCAGGAGAGTGCTGGTGTACAGGGTGAGCGCTGGTCGGCACGGACACATTTGTTGGTCTCGGCATCATATGAAGCACAGACATCGTGGCCTGAACTGCCTGGTTCTGATCGTTACTGTTCTATGATCAGCCGGGAAGAAACTGTCCCTGAATCTGGAGGTGTGCGTTTTCACACTTCTGTACCTCTTGCCCGATGGGAGAGGGGAGAGGAGGGAGTGGCCGGGGTGAGACTGGTCCTTGATTATGCTGCTGGCCTTGCCGAGGCAGCGTGAGGTGTAGATGGAGGCGATGTCCCTGAGTCTGGAGGTGTGCGTTTTCATCATGCCTAACGTTCTCCACACACCCAGCGCAGATCAGACTAACAAGCTGCCTCTAACACTGGTAATATTGATAGGCAGCTGACAGCTAACAAGAACATCACTGTCGTCTTATTCTGCAAGACCCAATAGTGAGCAGTCACAATTGCTCTGTACATTCTCGTAAAATGTCCAATTTGTATGATGAATGGCTGGCACATAATCCTAACGATATCATTTATCTTGACATTATTTTCAAAGTAATAACCGGTGGCATATTAAAGGGGAGTTATTCTAACTTTTGACGATTGTGGAGAATGAGTATTATTAGTTTAGTCACCCATTGCGGAAAGAGTCATGAGCCATAGAGTGATTCAGTGTGGAAACAGGCCCTTCGGCCCAACTTGCCCACACCGACCAACATGAGCCATCTACAGTAGTCCCACCTGCCTTCGTTTGGTCCAGATCCCTCCAAATCTGATCTGTACATACACCTGTAGATCAGTCTGAAGAAGGGTCTCGACCCGATACGTCGCCCATTCCTTCTCTCCCGAGATGCTGCCTGACCCGCTGAGTTACTCCAGCATTTTGTGAATAAATACCTTCGATTTGTACCAGCATCTGCAGTTATTTTCTTGTACAAACACCTGTCTCATTGTTTCCCCAAATTTACGATAGTCCAAGCCTCAACTACCTCCTCTGGCAGCTTGTTCCATGCACCCACCACCCTCTGTGTGAAAATGTTACCCCTCGGATTCCTATTAAATAGACAATAGACAATAGACCCCACTGCTATAAAGGCACTAAATGTAGCCGCCAAGGAACGCAGGGGCGATACATAATAAGAGACTGTGAAATCGACAGAAGGATGTAGGGTTGGGTGTTTATGCGTGCTATTTTCATGATATTTATTTTAGTTGTTTATCTGTTTTAAAATATTTTACCTTGTATGTATCGTTAGCTTTTAGAAATGTTTGAATGGTGCACTGACTGGCTGACATTTTACAATTTCGTTGTACATGGCTCATGTTACAATGACAATAAAGGAACTATTCTATTCTATTCTAGACAATAGGTGCAGGAAGAGGCCAATCGGCCCGTCGAGCCAGCACCGCCATTCACTGTGATCATGGCTGATCATTCACAATCAGTACCCCGTTCCTGCCTTCTCCCCATACCCCCTGACTCCGCTATCTTTAAGAGCTCTATCTAGCTCTCTCTTGAAAGCATCCAGACAATTGGCCTTCACTGCCTTCTGAGGCAGAGAATCCCACAGATTTACAACTCTCTGACTGAAAAAGTTTTTCCTCATCTCAGTTCTAAATGGCCTAATTTTATTCTTAAACTGTGGCCCCTTGTTCTGGACTCCCCCAACATTGGGAACATGTTCCCTGCCTCTAACGTGTCCAACCCCTTAATAATCTTATACGTTTCAATAAGATCGCCTCTCATCCTTCTAAATTCCAGTGTGTACAAGCCTAGTCGCTCCAGTCTTTCAACATACGACAGTCTGGCCATTCCGGGAATTAACCTAGTGAATCTACGCTGCACGCCCTCAATAGCAAGAATATCCTTCCTCAAATTTGGAGACCAAAACTGCACACAGTACTCCAGGTGTGGTCTCAATAGGGCCCTGTACAACTGCAGAAATCTTTCCCCCTTTACTTTAAACCTCTGTCCTCTGGTCCTCAATTTCCCTACTCTGGGCAAGAGATTCTGTGCATCTACCCGATCTATTCCTCTCATGATTTTGTACACCTTTATGAGATCTCCCCTTATCCTCCTGCACTCCAAGGAATAGAATCCCAGCCTACTCAACCTCTCCCTGTAGCTCAGGCCCTCGAGTCCTGGCAACATCCTCGTAAATCTTCTCTACGCCCTTTCCAACTGGACAACATCTTTCCTATAACATGGCGCCCAAAACTGAACACAATATTCTAAATGCGGCCTCACCAACGCCTTATATACCTGCAACTTCTCCCAACTCCCAACTTCTGTGCTTAATACTCTGACTAGTTTAGTTTAGTTTAGAGATACAGCGCGGAAACAGGCCCTTCTGCCCACCGGGTCCGCGCCGACCAGCGATCCCTGCACACTAACACTATCCTACACACACTGGGGACAATTTACATTTATACCAAGCCAATTAACCTACAAACCTGCACGTCTTTGAAGTGTAGGAGGAATCCGGAGATCTCTGAGAAAACCCACGCAGGTCACGGGGAGAGCGTACAAACTCCGTACAGACAGCACCGTAGTCGGGATGGAACCCGGGTCTCCGGCGCCGTGAGGCGGCAACTCTACCGCTGCGCCACAGACTGACGAAGGCCGATGTGCCGAGCGAGATGTTACTTTACGACTTGCACACATCGGACTAGAAATTGCTTAAATTATCTTTTTTATACAACCCTGCATTATTTAGGCTTCCAAGGAAATTGCCCGGGTGATTTGTCTCGCATGTTGGGATGCGTTTGGGCAATTTGTAGACGTTGTACAACAGACACACGCAGGTCGAGCAGATTCACTCGCTGAATTAAAATAAGCCTTTTTGCATTTCCCCGAAGCAAATTATCTTAGTTAAACAAGTAAATCAAAGTAAACTAGCTCCGGGGGGGTTTGTTAGTGTAATGAATTAACACCACATCTTTGCAGCCCTGGACGCCCAGCGAGCCTACTGAGATGAAAGTCCTCCCACTCGTAGTCTCGCTTTCTCTCTCTGTCGACACGGGGGTCCAGATGATCAACCAGCAAGTGTTCCCAGCCCACCCCCATCAAGTGCCTCCCACAACTTCAAGCCCAAGTCCCAAACAGAACTACGAGACTCTCACTTGCAGCATCACAACAGAATATGTAAGCTTGGTGCACTGTAAACAACGAAATAAACCAGAGAAGAGTTCAGTAGATATATACATATATATATATATATCTGGAGAATCAAGGGAGATGGTTTTAAGGTGAAGGAGAAAGATTTAAGGGGCAACTTTTTACAGAGAGGGTGGTAGGTGTGCGGAACGAGCTGCCGATGCTGCCTGACCCGCTGAGTTACTCCAGCACTCTGAAACGTCACCTATCCATGTTCTCCAGAGATGCTGCCTGACCCGCTGAGTTACTCCAGCACTCTGTGAAACGTCACCTATCCATGTTCTCCACAGATGCTGCCTGACCCGCTGAGTTACTCCAGCACTCTGTGAAACGTCACCTATCCATGTTCTCCAGAGATGCTGCCTGACCCGCTGAGTTACTCCAGCACTCTGTGAAACGTCACCTATCCATGTTCTCCAGAGATGCTGCCTGACCCGCTGAGTTACTCCAGCACTCTGTGAAACGTCACCTATCCATGTTCTCCACAGATGCTGCCTGACCCGCTGAGTTACTCCAGCACTCTGTGAAACGTCACCTATCCATGTTCTCCACAGATGCTGCCTGACCCTCTGAGTTACTCCAGCACTCTGTGAAACGTCACCTATGGCAAGAAGAATGGGTGATGTTTCGTGTGGGGACCCTTCTTCAGACTGTGCATTCACCCTCTCTGTTCCTCTCATGATGTTGTACACCTCTATAAGATCACCCCTCATCCTCCTGCGCTCCAAGGAATAGAGACCCAGCCTGCTCTACCTCTCCCTGCAGCTCACACCTCGGCCAAAATCCTCGTAAATCTTCTCTGCACCCTTTCCAGTTTAGCAATATGCTTCCGATAGCATCTTGTCAATTTTATTGCAAGGGAAATGATTTGTAAGAGCGAATTTTGGGGCTTGTCAAGCAGCCAAGACATCTACTCAAAAAATATCACAGATAAATCATAGACTTGTTTTCAGACCAGCGGTATCTGTTAAGTCTGCCAAATGCAATGTTATCACAAGTAAAGAAGAGGCATAAGAGACTGGACTCTGGAACAAAATACAGAGTGCTGGAGGAACTCAGCGGGTCAGGCAGCGTCTGTGGAGGACGTGGATAGGTGACGTTTCACAGAGTGCTGGAGGAACTCAGCGGGTCAGGCAGCGTCTGTGGAGGGAATGGGCAGACGATGTTTCAGGTCGGGAACTTTCTTTCGACTTGGTGGAAGAAGGCACCAATCCAAAACCTCATCTGTCCATGCCCTCCGCAGATGCTGCCTGACCCGCTGAGGACTAACTGAGCGGGTCGGTCAGCATCTCTGGAGAACATTGATAGGTGACGTTTCACAGAGTGCTGGAGTAACTCAGCGGGTCAGGCGGCATCCCTGGATAGATGCACTGAAGAAGAGTCTCAACCCGAAACGTCACCCATTTCTTCTATCCAGAGATACTGCCTGTTCCAGTGAGTTACTCCAGCATTGTGTGTCTATCTTCAGTAATAAATCAAACATCATTTCCCCTACGGTTTGCTAAAGTGTCAAGCCCTGTGCACTGTGATCTGTGCTTACACATTGCACAATATTCTTTGTCTCTGCATTATCACTTTGTTGTGTTAAAACTGCAGAATCGTCGTTTGAGATATCTATGGGAATTAACGGGATATCCTGTTCAAATCAGGGATGGAGCTGCCTTTCAAAGTCAGAGATTCATTTGGCTTAAACATGCAATGCAAGTAAGTCAGATTCACACGCACGTCTGTGAAGGTGTTGTGCCCAAACATAAGGTCATAATAGAGTCACAGATCCACAGTCAGTCATAGACCCTCAGACCAACACACCCAGACCCTCAGACCAACACACCCACACACACACACAGCCACACACACACACACACACACACACACACACACACACACACACACACACACACACACCCAAACACACACACACACACCCATACCCACCCACACCCACACCCCCCCCCACACACACACACACACACACACACACACACACACACACACACACACACACACACCCAAACACACACACACACCCATACCCACCCACACCCACACACACACACACACACACACACACACACACACACACACACACACCCACACACACACACACACACTCACACACCCACACACACACCCATACACACCCACACACACACACACACACACACACACACACACACACACACACACACACACACCCACACACACACACACACACACACACACACACACACACACACACACACACACACACACACACACACACGCACACACACACCCACACACACCCACACCCATACACCCACACACACCCTTTGACTTGGCCTCCACTGCCGTCTGTGGCAATGAATTCCACAGATTCACCACCCTCTGGCTAAAGAAATTCCTCCTCATCTCCTTCCCAAAGGAACGTCCTTTAATTTCTGAGGCTCTCCCACCAGCGGAAACATCCTCTCTACATCTGAAGAAGGGTCTCCATCCAAACCGACACCCATTCCTTCTCTCCAGAGATGCTGCCTGTCCCGCTGAGTTACTCCAGCATTTTGTGTCTCTCCACATCCACTCTATCCGGGCCTTTCACTGTTCGATACGTTTCAATGAGGTTCCCTTCTCATCCTTCTAAACCCCAGCGAGTACAGGCCCAGTGCCAACAAACGCTCATCATATGTTACTCCAAGAGGACCCTGTGTCCTCTGGTCCTCGATTCCCCTACTCTGGGCAAGAGACTCTGTGCGTCTACCCGATCTATTCCTCTCATGATTTTATACACCTCTATAAGATGAAGTTTTTAACAACAGAGCACTCAATTCAGCCATAAAATTAAAATCAAACAAATGTCTCTGCGTTTAAAACCATTGCATATTTTATCTCCTGAAACGACAGGACTTCTGTGAGTCATCAGCCATTGCAACCAATTAATAATAGATTAATAACATTTGATGGACACAAAATGCCGGAGTAACTCAGCTGGTCAGGCAGCATCTCTGGAGGGAAGGAGTAAACATAGAAAATAGGTTCAGCAGGAGGCCATTCGGCCCTTCGAACCAGCACCGCCATTCATTGTGATCATGGCTGATCATCCACAATCAGTAACCCGTGCCTGCCTTCTCCCCATATCCCTTGATTCCGCTAGCCCCTATCTAACTCTCTTTTAAATTCAACCAGTGAATTGGCCTCCACTGCCTTCTGTGGCAGAGAATTCCACAATTTCACAACTCTCTGGGTGAAAAAGTTTCTTCTCACCTCAGTTCTAAATGGCATCCTGTTTATTCTTAGACTGTGTGGCCCCAGGTTCTGGACTCCCCCAACATTGGGAACATTTTTCCTGCATCTAGCTTGTCCAGTCCTTTTATAATTTTATACGTCTCTATAAGATCCCCTCTCATCCTTCTAAATTCCAGCGAATACAAGCCCAGTCTTTCCAATATGACAGTCCCGCCATCCCGGGGATTAACCTGGTGAACCTACGCTGCACTGCCTCAATAAAGGACATCCTTCCTCAAATTTGGAGACCAAAACTGCACACAGTACTCCAGGTGCGGTCTCACTAGGGCCCTGTACAACTGCAAAGGACCTCTTTACTCCTATACTCAAATCCTCTCGTTATGAAGGCCAACATTCCATCAGCTTTCTTCTTTGCCTGTTGTACCTGCTCGCTTACATTTCGGGTCAAGGACCCTTTTTCAGAGAGTCAGAGGAGAGGGAAAATAGAGGTAAAAAAGAACAAAAGAATGAAAGGCATGAAAAGAACAAATCAAGGCCAGTGAGGACGATCAAGGAAAGGTAGAGCCCACAATGGACCGTTGTTTTCTGAGAAAGTGTAATACCATTAGGCCCTCGTCTGAAAATGAAGCTAGCACGGACTAGATGGGACAAAGGGCCAGGTACCACGATCTATCTCTAAAGTCTAAAGTCAATGACTTGTACAGATGTAACATAGGGGCAAGAGGAGCAAAGCTCCAGGAAGTAACTGTAGAAACAAGGAACTACAGATGCTGGTTTACACCACAGTTAGACGCAGAGTGCTGGAGTAACTCAGCGGGCCAGGCAGCATCTGTGGAGAACATGGATAGGTGACGTTTGGATAGGTGACGCCAATGGAATTCACCGCAGTCAGCACCGGCGACAACCTACGGCAGCGCCCGCGTCAGGAGACGTCAAGCTGCGGTCATTGGCGTCAAACCCAACAGTGGCCGAAAACGTTTAAACATCTCAAAATCCAGCGGCGACCGGAAAAAACGCTGCGACTCTTTGGAGACGACTCACGACCGTACGGGCGACACCCCGGCAACCGTGTGGACACGGCCTAGTCACCTGTAGTCGCCTAAACAATCGTCCGAGTGGGACAGGGGTTTAACTCAGCCGGTCAGGCCACATCTCTGGAGTAAAGGATTGTCATAATCAATCACAATAATACTTTATTAGCCAAGTATGTTTTGCAACGCACGAGGAACTCCATTTGCCATAGAGTCACAACGTTTTGGGTCGAGACCCTTCACCCGATCCTTTCCGAGATGCTACTCTGATCCGCTGAGTGACTCCAGCGCCTTTGCGTCTCTCTCCAGCAAATAGCTCTTGGATTGAATGCAAACAGAGGGATGCAAACATAAAAACAAGGTGCAAATGACAGATACAAACAGCGGAGCGAACAAGCAGATAATGTGAAACCGCTGAGAGAAGGATTGTCCTGAACTGTGACAAGCAAACCTTTATCAGCAACTCAGCAGAGCAATGTTTCCCTTATCGTAACTTGGACTTCAATGTGATTTGAACAAACGCAGATTGAAAAGGAGTTTTGCTTCACAGGTTCGATGGTTACCGGCTTTGAGAGAAGCAGAATGAAAATAGAATATGAAGCAACCGTAGTTCAGAGGGTAGACACAAAGTGCTGGAGTAACTCTGCGGGTCAGGCAGCAACTCTGGAGAACATGGATGGGTGACGTTTCACAGAGTGCTGGAGTAACTCAGCAGGTCAGGCAGCATCTGTGGAGAACATGGATAGGTGATGTTTCACAGAGTGCTGGAGTAACTCAGCAGAACAGGCAGCATCTCTGGAGAATGGATTGGTGATGTTTCACAGAGTGCTGGAGTAACTCAGCGGGTCAGGCAGCTTCCCTCTGGAACCAGCACTTTACATTTTGGGTATAATTCCTGACAGTATGACAGATAAGAGTTCGAAACATTTACTGACAATCCTGCTGCTGATAGCAAAGAAGACGATAACAACTTCGTGGTTGAAACCACAGCCTCCAAGCATAATGCAATGGAGAGATAGGGTAAAAAATGTGTATATAATGGAAAAAATCACAGCAAGGTTACAGTTGACAACAGACATGTTTGATAAAAGATGGTCATTATTAATACAGGCAATGCCGGGACTCGAGTCTCTTCCGTTTTTGGGAACTTAAAGTAAGGGTATTTACATTCAATATGCATCTCCTATGTTTGTTTAGTTTGTGTTTGTATGTATGTAAAAAAAAAAAATAATAAAAATAAAGTAAAAAAAAAAAAAAAGACAGGTTTGGAGGGATATGGGCCAAGCGCAGGCAATTGGGACTAGGGTAGCTGAGACATTGTTGGCTGGTGTGGGCGAGTTGGGCCGAAGGGCCTGTTTCGACACTGTATCACTCTATGACTCCACTTTCCTGAAAATTCAGAGACATCTTTATAGATGTTCATTAGTTATACGAGCAGAATTAGGCCGTTCGGCCCATCAGGTCTACTGCGCCATTCAATCATGGCTGAACTATCTCACCCTCCTAACCCCATTCTCCTGCCTTCTCCCCATAACCCCTGACACCCGCACTAATCAAGAATCTATCTATCTCTGCCTTTAAATTGACTTGGCCTCCACAGCCTTCTGTGGCAATGAGTTGCACAGATTCACCACCCTCCTCATCTTTCTCAAGATACGACCTCTAATTCTGAGGTTATGGCCTCCGGTCTTTAATCTAAAATGGCGGAGTCTACTCTGCCATTCAATCACGGCTGATTAATTTTTCCCTCTCAACCCCATTTGGATCCCATAGAAACATATAAAATTCTTAAGGGATTGGACAGACTAGAGGCAGGAAAAATGTTCCCAATGTTGGGGGAGTCCAGAACCAGGGGCCACACAGTCTAAGAATAAAGGGGAGGCCATTTAGGACTGAGATGAGGAAAAACATTTTCACCCAGAGAGTTATAAATCTGTGGAATTCTCTGCCACAGAAGGCAGTGGAGGCCAATTCACCGGGTGTTTTCAAGAGAGAGTTAGATTTAGTTTAGTTTAGAGATACAGTGCGGAAACAGGCCCCTTCGGCCCACCGGGTCCGTGCTTTGGGTCGAGACCCTTCTTCAGACCCCAGCGTTGTAAGAATGAATTGTTCTGTACCTTTTCATACCTCTAGTTTCCTAGACTCTCCCACTAGTGGAAACATCCTCTCCACATCCACTCTATCCAGGCCTTTCACAGTGTTCTTTGATGACACCTAAGTGGTAGTTGCTGCCTCACAGCGCCAGAGACCCGGGTTCCATCCCGACTACGGGCGCTGTCTGTACGGAGTTTGTACGTTCTCCCCGTGACCTGCGTGTGTTTTCTCCGAGATCTTCGGTTTCCTCCCACACTTCAGGTTTACGGGTTAATTGGCTTGGTATAAATGTACAATAGTCCCCAGTGTGTGGGGCAGTGTTAATGTCATAAGGTCATAAGTGATTGGAGTAGAATTAGGCCATTCGGTCCATCACCCATCCATGTTCTCCACAGATGCTGCCTGACCCGCTGAGTTACTCCAGCATTTTGTGTCTACCTTATATATTTATACTTATATATACATATGTAAATATATATATATATAAATATATATATATATACACACACACACACACACATATATATAATATATATGCACACACACACACACACACACACACACACACACACACACACATATATATATATATATATATATATATATACACAAATATATATATATATATATATAAAATAAATGACATTTATTGCAATCTTATGGGAATTGCTGCTACTGTTTTATCTGGTCTCAAAAATGCAGACATTGTTCCCAATGTAAAAAACTGCTGATTCTGTAAATCTGAAATAAAAACTGACGGCATTGATGGATACAGCACTGGAGCGAAGGTTTCAGTTTGAAGACACTTCATCTTATTAATTGCGTTGACAAGAAATTTTGTCAAATGGGTTTGCTAAGTTATTACATCCAACAACTGTCGCCTTTCAACTTTATCTTTTGTGTCTTTCGTTTCAGTTTCAGTTTTAGAAACAGGCCCTTCAGACCCACCGAGTCCGCAGCGACCAGCGATCCCCGCACATTGGATAGGTGATGTTCTGGAGTAACTCAGCGGGTCAGGCAGCATCTGTGGAGAACATGCATAGGTGACGTTTCACAGAGTGCTGGAGTAACTCAGCGGGTCAGGCAGCATCTGTGGAGAACATGGATAGGTGACGTTTCACAGAGTGCTGGAGTAACTCAGCGGGTCAGGCAGCATCTGTGGAGAACATGGATAGGTGACGTTTCACAGAGTGCTGGAGTAACTCAGCGGGTCAGGCAGCATCTGTGGAGAACATGGATAGGTGACGTTTCACAGAGTGCTGGAGTAACTCAGCGGGTCAGGCAGCATCTGTGGAGAACATGGATAGGTGACGTTTCACAGAGTGCTGGAGTAACTCAGCGGGTCAGGCAGCATCTGTGGAGAACATGGATTGGTGATGTTCGAGATCCTTCTTCCAACTCTTTGCTGAGAGGAGTCAAAAGAGAAGTTGTTGAGAGATCTGCTAGGTGGAGAAGTGTTAGTAGAGAGAAACTTATTAGGTGCCTGTTGGATGTAGAAACTGAAGACCTTGATACCTTCATGGTTGTAGATGGAGATGCATGAGTGTGAAAACGCACACCTCCAGATTCAGGAACAGTTTCTTCCCAGCTGTTCTCAGGCAACTAAACCATCCTACTGTAGTGGGCCAAGTAGGCCAAAATAACGACAAGTAGGCAAGGTTAACGAAGGCGTGTTTACTGTATCTCTGGAACTCCAAAAGGGGATGAGAGTCATGCGGTCCTTGACCTTTATACTCCCGGCCGAAGTCCGCCTCCTTGGCTCGACCCATTCCCGTGCCGAGGGGTCGTGAGTGGTATGGCCCGACCCTCGGGAGCCGCCACACTACCACCAATTAGAGAGCGGTCCTGACCTCCCATCTACCTGATTGGAACCCCCCCCCCCCCCACCCCAAGCTTGATTGATCCCATCTTTTGTCAAATCTTTAATCGATGAACTTCAGTCCAGTTCCAGCAAGGTTAATATTTCCCTGTCCCTCTGACAGCAACATAGCTTGTTTATCTATTTTCTGGACAGATGTACTGTATGGCTGGAACTGAGCAAGAAATAGATGACAATAAAGATAGATCACATCTGACTGTAGAACAAATCTTGTCTGGTTTCCTGCCTGCAAGCCCTTGTCTCTTGTCTCATGTGCGCAACAAAGCTGAGAACTACACCGATCAGCCAAAACATTATGACCACTGACAGGCGAAGTGAATAACATTGGTCATCTTGTTTCAATGGCACCTGTCAAGGGGTGGGATATATTAGGCAGCAAGTGAACAGTCAGTTCTGGAAGTTGATGTGTTCGCCTAACGGAGGTTGCGTAGCTACCCGCCTCCCGGCCCGGGCGGCCGCCATTGGTGGAGCGGGAGCACGTGGCCGCTGGCTGGGTGAGGTCACGTGGGGCGCGGGGTCGGTGACGTGACCTTGTCCCGTATTTGGGAGTGAGGAAGTTGGCAACAACTAATCTGAACTTAACTAAACTAAGCTGTTCTTTCAATGCAAATAGAGCTGTGTGAAGCTTACTGTAGGGGTGTTTTGCAGCGGTTTGTTAAAAAATTGATCATATAGAAACATAGAAACGTAGAAAATAGGTGCAGGAGGAGGCCATTTGGCCCTTCGAGCCAGCACCGCCATTCATTGTGATCATGGCTGATCATCCACAATCAGTAACCCGTGCCTGCCTTCTCCCCATATCCTCTTGACAAGAGACTAGCAGCCCCTAGAGCTCTATCTAACTCTCTCTTAAACCCATCCAGTGAATTGGCCTCCACTGCCCTCTGTGGCAGAGAATTCCACAAATTCACAACTCTCTGGGTGAAAACGTTTTTTCCCACCTCAGTTTTAAATGGCCTCCCCTTTATTCTTGGACTGCGTGGTCCCTGGTTCTGGACTCCCCCAACATTGGGAACATTTTTCCTGCATCTAGCTTGTTCAGTCCTTTTATAATTTTATACGTTTCTATAAGATCCCCCCTCATCCTTCTAAACTCCAGTGAATACAAGCCCAGTCTTTCCAATCTTTCCTCATATGACAGTCATAAAAACATCGAAAATAGGTGCAGGAGGAGGCCATTCGGCCCTTCTAGCCAGCACCGCCATTCATTGTGATCATGGCTGATCATCCACAATCAGTAACCCGTGCCTGCCTTCTCCCCATATCCCTTGATTCCACTAGCACCTAGAGCTCTATCTAACTCCCTTTAAATCCATCCATTGATTTGGCTTCCACTGCCCTCTGTGGCAGAGTCCCGCCATCCCAGGGATCAATCTCGTAAACCTGCGCTGCACTGCCTCAATTAGAAGGGTGTCCTTCCTCAAATTAGGAAAATATATTAAAAATAAGTGGAGTTTTGGATGGTAATGCTGCAGGCCGGCAACCTCAGCTAATAATTCTCCGCCTCAGAGGGCAGTGGAGGCCAATTCTCTGAATGCATTCAAGAGAGAGCTAGATAGAGCTCTTAAGGATAGCGGAGTCAGAGGGTATGGGGAGAAGGCAGGAATGGGGTACTGATTGAGAATGATCAGCCGTGATCACATTGAATGGCTCAAAGGGCCGAATGGCCTCCTCCTGCACCTGTTGTCTATTGTCTATTGTCTATAATTCACATTCACATGATGCACCGTAGCATCCATGTCGAAACTAGCGCATGTCAAATTGTGGAGCATCGAACATTAGTCGCCATGGTCGTGGAAAAGGGCAAACAAAATCTATATTTTCTTATGCCATATCTGCTGGCAAACTGGCATCAGGTGGTACAGTGGCTTTGCTGGTAGAGTTGCTGGCTCAGAGACAGCGTCTGAGTCCCGGGTTAGAAACATAGAAACATAGACAATAGGTGCAAGAGTAGGCCATTCGGCCCTTCGAGCCTGTACGCACCGCCATTCAATATGATCATGGCTGATCATCCAGCTCAGGATCCCATACCTGCCTTCTCTCCATACCCCCTGATCCCTTTAGCCACAAGGGCCACATCTAACTCCCTCTTAAATATAGCCAATGAACTGGCCTCAACTACCTTCTGTGGCAGAGAATTCCACAGATTCACCACTTTCCGTGTGAAAAAAAACGTTCTCATCTCGGTCCTAAAAGACTTCCCCCTTATCCTTAAGCTGTGACCCCTGGTTCTGGACTCCCCCAACATCGGGAACAATCTTCCCGCATCTAGCCTCTCCAACCCCTTAAGAATTTTATATGTTTCTATAAGATCCCCCCTCAGTCTTCTAAATTCCAGCGAGTACAAGCCCAGTCTATCCAGTCTTTCTTCATATGAAAGTCCTGCCATCCCAGGGATCAATCGGGTTCAATCCTGATCTTGGCCACTGCCTGCGTGGAATTCACACCTTCTCCCAGTCATTTGAGACTGTGTGAGTTTTCTCCAGGTTTAGTTTAGAGATACAGCACGGAAACAATAGACAATAGACAATAGACAATAGGTGCAGGAGGAGGCCATTCGGCCCTTCGAGCAAGCACCGCCATTCACCGTGATCATGGCTGAACATTCTCAATCAGTACCCCGTTCCTGCCTTCTCCCCTATCCTGCCTGACTCCGCCATCCTTAAGAGCTCTATCTAACTCTCTCTTGAAAGCATCCAGAGAATTGGCATCCACTGCCTTCTGAGGCAGAGAATTCCACAGATCCTTTGGAAACAGGCACTTTCGGCCCACCGGGTCCGCGCCGCCCATCGATCCCCGCACACTAACACTATCCTACACCCACTCCGGACTATTTTTACATTTATACCAAGCCAATTAACCCACAAATCTGCACGTCTTTGGAGTGTGGGAGGAAACCGAACATCTCGGAGAAAACCCACGCAGGTCACGGGGAGAACGTACAAACTCCGTACAGACAGCACCCGTAGTCGGGATGGAACCCGGGTCTCCGGCGCTGCATTTGCTGTAAGGCGGCAACTCTACCGCTGCACCACCGTGACCGTGCTCTGGTTTCCTCCCACACCCTAAAGATGTGCGGGTTTGCAAGTTTGATTGGTCCTCTGTATATCGCCCCTAGTCTGTAGGCAGTGTCGTCAATGTCCTGTAGGACTGGAACGTGACCTCCCAACGTCTACATGGCCTGAAACAGCACTGTCTGCACCACCGAGCCCACAGCCAACAATGGACTCTTGTGGGCTCCACCTTCCCTCGATCATCGCCACTTTTTTGCATCTCCTTCATTCATTTCTTCTTTTTCTCTCTCTTCATCATCGTCCATATCACTCATTTCCATTTCCCCTGACTCTCAGTCTGAAGAAGGGTCTCGACCCGAAACGTCACCTATTCCTTCTCTCCAGAGATGCTGCCTGACCCGCTGAGTTACTCCAGCACTCTGTGAAACGTCACCTATCCATGTTCTCCCAAGATGCTGCCTGACCCGCTGAGTTACTCCAGCACTCTGTGAAACGTCACCTATCCATGTTCTCCAGAGATGCTGCCTGACCCGCTGAGTTACTCCAGCTTTTTGCGTCTATCTTTAATGAGATTCATGTTCATAAGTTCATAACTTTATGTGATCGGAGCACCTTTTGCCCTATCGAGTCCACTCCGCCGTTCAATCGTGGCTGATCTATTTCTCCCTCCTAACCCCATTCTCCTGCCTTCTCCCCATAACCCCTGACACCTGTCTATCTATCCCTGTCATAGAAACATAGAAAACAGGTGCAGGAGGAGGCCATTTGGCCCTTAAAAATATCCACTGACTTGGCCTCCACAGCCTTCTGTGACAAGTAATTCCACAGATTCACCACCCTCTGAATAAAGTAATTCCTCCTCATCTCCTTCCAAAAAGCATATCCTTTAATTCTGAGACTGTGACCTCTGGTCCTAGACTGTCGCACTAGTGGAAACATCCTCTTTAATGTGAGTGTCTTGAATGAAATGCTTACCGATATCTGCAAATGCTAGTGTCTACAATCGTCAAATGGTTTTAGTTCTCAGCAGCAGGAACAGAAATTACTGAAAACTTTGCTCAACATTTATTCTTTGCATTGAGAGGTATACACAGGCTTTAACAAAGTGGAAACAAGGTTGGTGCTTCTTGGATAGCTGACAGGCTTGTTCCTTTGAAGTATGCCTTCCCCCTGCAACAATCCGCACCATGCTGGCTTATCTGCAGAAGAGTTGGGAGCCAGGTATTTCTAATTAAGTTGCGATGCTGGAAGGTAAAGGCACCTAATGTGACAGATCGGGGGGGGGGGGGGGGGGGGGAGAAGCAACAAAATGGAATTGATCAGCGGGCGATCGAGGAGGAGGTGGCAGACTGGCGATGAAAATCCCCTTCACGCCGAAAGCCGGGTGCGATAATTGTTCGACACTGGGTCTGGACAGGGTGAGAACTTGACACCAGATCTGTCAGCGTCAAGAAAGGAAGGATCTCTTGGGATGGTTGACCCACGGGATGGAAGGCAGGACTGTTATAGACAATAGAAAATAGACAATAGGTGGCCATGGTGGACAAATGGAGGCCATTCGGCCCTTCGAGCCAGCACCACCATTCAATGTGATCATGGCTGATCATTCTCAATCAGTACCCTGTTCCTGCCTTCTCCCCATACCCCCTGACTCCACTATCCTTAAGAGCTCTATCTAGCTCTCTCTTGAATGCATTCAGTGAATTGGCCTCCACTGCCTTCTGAGGCAGAGAATTCCACAGATTCACAACTCTCTGACTGAAAAAGTTTTTCCTCATCTCAGTTCTAAATGGCCTACCCCTTATTCTTAAACTGTGGCCCCTTGTTCTGGACTCCCCCAACATTGGGAACATGTTTCCCGCCTCTAACGTGTCCAACCCCTTAATAATCTTATATGTTTTGATAAGATCTCCTTTCATCCTTTAAAATTCCAGAGTATACAAGCCTAGTCGCTCCAGTCTTTCAACATTCCGGGAATTAACCTAGTAAACCTACACTGCACACCTTCAATAGCAAGAATATCCTTCCTCAAATTTGGAGACCAAAACTGTCTCACTAGGGCCCTGAACAACTGCAGGAGGACAGGTCATACGAGGAAAGATTGAAAAGACTGGGCTTGTATTCACCGAAGGTATCACAAAATGATGATACTAAGTTGGGGGGTAGTGTGAATTGTGAGGAAGATGCAATAAGGCTGCAGGGTGACTTGGACAGGTTGTGTGAGTGGGCGGATACATGGCAGATGCAGTTTAATGTAGATAAGTGTGAGGTTATTCACTTTGGAAGTAAGAATAGAAAGGCAGATTATTATCTGAATGGTGTCAAGTTAGGAGGAGGGGGAGTTCAACGAGATCTGGGTGTCCTAGTGCATCAGTCAATGAAAGGAAGCATGCAGGTTCAGCAGGCAGTGAAGAAAGCCAATGGAATGTTGGCCTTCGTAACAAGAGGAGTTGATATAGGAGCAAAGAGGTCCTTCTACAGTTGTACCGGGCCCTGGTGAGACCGCACCTGGAGTACTGTGTGCAGTTTTGGTCTCCAAATTTGAGGAAGGATGTTCTTGCTATGGAGGGCGTGCAGCGTAGGTTCACTAGGTTAATTCCCGGAATGGCGGGACTGTCGTATGTTGAAAGGCTGGAGCGATTGGGCTTGTATACACTGGAATTTAGAAGGATGAGGGGGGATCTTATTGAAACATATAAGATAATTAGGGGATTGGACACATTAGAGGCAGATAACATGTTCCCAATGTTGGGGGAGTCCAGAACAAGGGGCCACAGTTTGAGAATAAGGGGTAGGCCATTTAGAACGGAGATGAGGAAGAACTTTTTCAGTCAGAGAGTGGTGAAGGTGTGGAATTCTCTGCCTCAGAGGGCAGTGGAGGCCAGTTCGTTGGATGCTTTCAAGAGAGAGCTGGATAGAGCTCTTAAGGATAGCGGAGTGAGGGGGTATGGGGAGAAGGCAGGAACGGGGTACTGATTGAGAGTGATCAGCCATGATCGCATTGAATGGCGGTGCTGGCTCGAAGGGCTGAATGGCCTACTCCTGCACCTATTGTCTATTGTCTATTGTCTATTGTCTAAAATGCTGGAGTAACTCAGCAGGTCAGGCAGCATCTAGGAGAGAGCGAATGGGTGACATTTCGGGTCGAGACCTTTCTACAGGCCTGTATTCACAGGAGTTTAGAAGGATGAGAGGGGATCTTATAGAGACGTACAAAATCATAAAAGGACTGGACAAGCTAGATGCAGGGAAATTGTTCCCCAATGTTGGGGGAGTCCAGAACCAGGGGCCACACAGTCTAAGAATAAAGGGGAGGTCATTTAAAACTGAGGTGGGAGGGAACTTTTTCGCCCAGAGTGTTGTGAAGGCAGGCACGGGTTACTGATTGTGGACGATCAGCCATGATCACAATGAATGGCGGTGCTGGCTCGAAGGGCTGAATGGCCTCCTCCTGCACCTATTGTCTATGTTTCTATGATACTCTGATGTAATGCTGCTCGTTGGCTGTTTGAATCCGTCACAGCAGGAACACCCGGTGATGAACAGGGTTTAGCCATCGTTAAGTACTCCTTGTCGTATGGTGAAGTCACTGTGCGTCCCATCACTGCCTCGACGATCAGCTCCATCCTTTTAACTCCGTCAGGGGCTGGCGGGCGCCATTGGCATGTTGCCGAGCAACCGCCTTGTTGCATAAAGATAGACGTAGGACATGGAAGCATAGACAATAGACAATAGGTGCAGGAGGAGGTCATTCGGCCCTTCGAGCCAGCACCACCATTCAATGTGATCATGGCTGAACATTCTCAATCAGTACCCCGTTCCTGCCTTCTCCCCATACCCCTGACTCCGCTATCCTTAAGAGCTCTATCTAGCTCTCTCTTGAATGCATTCAGAGAATTGGCCTCCACTGCCTTCTGAGGCAGAGAATTCCACAGATTCACAACTCTCTGACTGAAAAAGTTCTTCCTCATCTCCGTTCTAAATGGCCTACCCCTTATTCTTAAACTGTGGCCCCTGGTTCTGGACTCCCCCAACATTGGGAACATGTTTCCTGCCTCTAACGTGTCCAACCCCTTAATAATACGCCTTCTGACTGAGGGCAGAGCACATGGTCTAGATCGCGGTTCTCTCAATGTTTCCTGTCAGCCTCCTAATGAACCCCGTGGGCTGTTAAACCACAAGTGACAAAGAGAGGTAATTAAACGTACACAGGGCATCGAGCGGGCAGATTAAGCTGACACTTCACTTTAGTTCTAATACTGCTCTGGGCAACAGTCGCTGTCCAATCTCCTCTTCCCATGTGTGTTCACATATGTTACCGATCACAGCGCTCCAACAACATCAAAGGGAAAGACTTAATCAGGAAAGGCTCCCACGCCAAGAAACAGTTGTACAATATAGTAAGACCGGGCGGCAGAGTTGCTGCTTCGCAGCGCTGGAGACCCGGGTTCCATCCCGACCACGGACGCTGTCTGTACGGAGTTTGTACGTTCTCCCCGTGACCTGCGTGGGTTTTCTCCGGGCGCTCCGGTTTCCTCCCACACTCCAAAGACGTGCAGGTTTGTAGGTTAATTGGCTTGGTGTAAATACAATTTGTCCCTAGTGTGCGTAGGATTGTTTTAATGTGCGGGGATCGCTGGTCGGCGCGGACTCGGTGGGCCGAAGGGCCTGTTTACAAGCTGTATCTCTAAACTAAAAAATAACTATAAAAAACTAAGACTCAGAACTCATTTGAAATGAAAGGTAGGCACAAAATTCTGGAGTAACTCAGCGGGTCAGGCAGCATCTGAGGAGAACATGGATAGGTGACGTTTCACAGAGTGCTGGAGTAACTCAGCGGGTCAGGCAGCATCTGTGGAGAACATGGATAGGTGACGTTTCACAGAGTGCTGGAGTAACTCAGCGGGTCAGGCAGCAGCTGTGGCAAGAAGGAATGGGTGACGTTTTGGGTCGAGACCCTTCTTCAGACTGAGTGTCAGGGGAGAAGGAAACGAGAGATATGGAAGGGTAAGGTTTGAAAACAACAGATCAAAGGGGACGATGTTCAACTAAATGTAGAAAGGTTCTAGAGCGCTAAACTAAAAACGTAACTAAACGTTGGTGGACATTTGGGTTCATCTCAACCCCTGCCCCATCTAAGACCCGACCAACAATGTTCCCCATGTTGGGGGAGTCCAGAACCAGGGGTCACACGGTTTAAGAATAAGGGGTCGGCCATTTAGGACTGAGATGAGGAAAAACCATTTCCACCCAGAGAGTTGTGAATCTGTGGAATTCTCTGCCACAGAGGGCAGTGTCGGCCGATTCACTGGATGTTTTCAAGAGAGAGTTAGATAGAGCTTTGAGGGCTAACGGAATCAATCACAATCATACTTTATTAGCCAAGTATGTTTTGCAACATATGAGGAATTTCATTTGCCATACGTGAAAGATACATCTTCTGGATGTGCTGGGATACTTGCTGACATACAGCCATAACAATAAAAAGCATCAGGATATCAGGGGGTATGGGGGAGAAGGCAGGAACGGGGTACTGATTGTGGACAGAGACAGAGATAGAATGTAGTCGGAGACAGGAAGACTAGTGGGAGAACTGGGAAGGGGAAGGGTATAGAGAGGGAAAGCAGGGACTATCTGAAGTTATTTGGAAATGAATCTGGTTCTTTGGAAATGAACCTCAGGCATCGAAGCAATGGCCAAGAAAGTACACAAACATCTCCACTTCTTTAGAAAGCTTAGGAAGTTCATCACATCCCCAACAACTCTCACCAACTTCTACAGTGCCGTAGAAAGCGATTTATCGGGATGCACCACGGCTTGGTTTGGGAACAGCTCCATCCAAGACCGCAAGAAATCGCAGCGAATTGTGGACGCAGCCCAGACCATCACACAAACCAATCTCCCTTCCATTGACTCCATCTACACCTCACGCTGCCTCGGCAAGGCCAGCAGCATAATCAAGGACCAGTCTCACCCCGGCCACTCCCTCTTCTCCCCTCTCCCATCGGGCAAGAGGTACAGAAGTGTGAAAACGCACACCTCCAGATTCAGGGACAGTTTCTTCCCGGCTGTTATCAGGCAACTGAGCCATCCTACCACAACCAGAGAGCAGTGCTGAACTACTATCTACCTCATTGGTGACCCTTGATCGGACTTTGCTGGCTTTACCTCGCACTAAACGGACTTGTTGAAACAAGGAACTGCAGCTGCTAGTTTATACCAAAGCTAGACACAAAGAAGGGTGCTGACAAGTAATGTCACCCATCCCTGCTCTCCAGAGATGCTGCCTGACCCGCTGAGTTACTCCAGCACTCTGTGAAACGTCACCTATCCATGTTCTCCAGAGATGCTGCCTGACCTGTTGAGTTACTCCTGCACTCTGTGTCTCTCTTTGCCAACTAGCATGCTCGCATTCTAAACTCCCACGCCAATTCTTAGCGCTAATTAAAAGCAACCCTACAAAAGTTTATTTGCAAAATAAAAATCTGATGGACATTTGGAGTAAAAGCAATTAGTCAGAGATCGGAGAACAAAGAAACTGAAATGTTTCCTCTCTTTGAGTTAAAACAACAAAAACCATCATTAAAATAATTGAAGCAACTGAGCAGTGGGAATTAAATAATATTACAGTTCTTCACAAAAAAGTGTAGGCTGGAGCTGCTCATTTTACCATTATATTGTTTCTAAAGATTTCTCTTGATTATTGTTAACATAGAAACATAGAAACTAGGTGCAGGAGGAGGCCATTCGGCCCTTCGAGCCAGCACAGCCATTCATTGTGATCATGGCTGATCATCCACAATCAGTAACCCGTGCCTGACTTCTCCCCATAGTCCTTGATTCTGCTAGCCCCTAGAGCTCTATCTAACTCTCCCTTAAATCCATCCAGTGAATTGGCCTCCACTGCCCTCTGTGGCAGAGAATTCCACAAATTCACAACTCAGTTGAGTTACGTTTTTCGCTTGTACTCCTGATCTCTAGAGTTTAACCATCGACTTAAACCACAAACTAGAGGAAGGAGTGAGTCGCCAGGCAAATAGAGGAGGTAGTTGAGACATTTCAGAAACAGTTAGGCAGGTACATGGATAGGACAGGTTTGGAGGGATATGGACCAAGCGCAGGCAGGTGGGACTAGTGTAGCTGGGACATGTTGGCTGGTGTGGGCAGGTTGGGCTGAATGGCCTGTTTCCACACTGTATCACTGTATCACTCAGAAACATAGACAATAGGTGCAGGAGGAGGCCATTCGGCCCCTCGAGCCAGCACCGTCATTCAATGTGATCATGGCTGATCATCCAAAAATCAGTACCCCGTTCCTGCCTTCTCCCCATACCCCCTGATTCCTTTGGCCCCCAAGAGCAAATTCTAACTCTCTCTTGAAAACATCCAGTGAATTGGCCTCCACTGCCTTCTGTAGCAGAGACTGGTTTAAATCGAAGATAGACACAAAAAGCTGGAGTAACTCAGCGGGTCAGGCAGCATCTGTGGAGAACATGGATAGGTGACGTTTCACACAGTGCTGGAGTAACTCAGCGGGTCAGGCAGCATCTCCGGAGAACAGGAATAGGTGACGTTTCGGGTCGAGACCCTTCTTCAGACTGAGAGTCAGGGGAGAGGGAAACGAGAGATATAGACGGTGATGTAGAGAGATATAGAACAAATTAATTAATGATATGCAAAAAAGTAAGGACGATAAAGGAAACTGGCCGTGGTTAGCTGTGGGCTCGGTGAAAACGGGTTACAGACAAAAAGACTCAACAAGAGGACTTTGAAGCTGGTACAACTTGGGTGGGGGAGGGACAGAGAGAGAGGGGGGATGTAAGGGTTACTTGAAGATACTTGAGAAATCAATTCTCCTAACACTGGCCTGTAAGCTGCCCAAGCGAAAGATGCTGTTCCGCCAATTTGCGCTGGGCCTCACTCACTCTGACAACGAACGACTTCAAAACTAGTTTGAAGTGAGTGCAATATTCTCGTTAAGCACAATAAACAATTGCCCAAAACACTCCTGAAAAATAATGTCAGAACTTGCATGCTTTCGCTTGACATTAATGGTTCTCCCATAGCAGAGTATAATATGTTGATTGTGTTATGTAAAACAATACATGATCCGAGGAGATGAATTTCTTGGCAGCTTGGTGTACATATTCCAATTCTGGGAGAACACGCTGTGGTGTGTATTTGCTTATTTTCCAGATGAGTGAATAATCTTTGACTGTTGTTCCGTTCCTTAGCTTGAATATTTCTTTAAATTAGTGCTCGTTCAGTTTTTAGTTGAGTTTAGTTTAGAGATACAGCGCGGAAACAGGCCCTTCGGCCCACCGGGTCCGCGCCGACCAGCGATCCCCACACACTAACACTATCCGAAACACACACACTAGGGACAATTTTTACATTTATACCAAGGCAATTAACCGACAAAATTGTATGTCTTTGGAGTGTGGGAGGAAACCGAAGATCTCGGAGAAAACCCACGCAGGTCACGGGCAGAACGTACAAACTCCGTACAGACAGCGCCCGTAGTCAGGATCGAACCCGGGTCTCCGGCGCTGTGAGGCATCAACTCTACCGCTGTGCCACCGTGTCTATGAGAATTGTGCGGCATGGGTGGCACGTTGGGTGTCAATAGACAATAGACAATAGGTGCAGGAGGAGGCCATTCGGCCCTTCAAGCCAGCACCACCATGCACCGTGATCATGGCTGATCATTCTCAATCAGTACCCCATTCCTGCCTTCTCCCCATACCCCCTGACTCCGCTATCCTTAAGAGCTCTATCTAGCTCTCTGTTGAATGTATTCAGAGAATTGGCCTCCACTGCCTTCTGAGGCAGAGAATTCTACAGATTCACAACTCTCTGACTGAAAAAGTTTTTCCTCATCTCAGTTCTAAATGGCCCACCCCTTATTCTTAAACTGTGGCCCCTGGTTCTGGACTCCCCTAACATTGGGAACATGTTTCCTGCCTCTAACGTGTCCAACCCCTTAATAATCTTATACGTTTCGATAAGATCCCCTCACATCCTTCTAAATTCCAGTGTATACAAGCCTAGTCGCTCCAGTCTTTCAACATATGACAGTCCCGCCATTCCGGGAATTAACCTAGTGAACCTACGCTGCACGCCCTCAATAGCAAGAATATCCTTCCTCAAATTTGGAGACCAAAACTGGTGAGACCGCACCTGGAGTACTGTGTGCAGTTTTGGTCTCCAAATTTGAGGAAGGATATTCTTGCTATGGCGGGCGTGCAGCGTAGGTTCACTAGGTTAATTCCCGGAATGGCGGTACTGTCGTATGTTGAAAGGCTGGAGCAATTAGGCTTGTATACACTGGAATTTAGAAGGATGAGGGGGATCTTATTGAAACATATAAGATAATTAGGGGATTGGACACATAAACATGTTCCCAATGTTGGGGGAGTCCAGAACAAGGGGCCACAGTTTAAGAATAAGGGGTAGGCCATTTAGAACGGAGATGAGGAAGAACTTTTTCACTCAGAGAGTGGTGAAGGTGTGGAATTCTCTGCCTCAGAAGGCAGTGGAGGCCAGTTCGTTGGATGCTTTCAAGAGAGAGCTGGATAGAGCTCTTAAGGATAGCGGAGTGAGGGGGTATGGGGAGAAGGCAGGAACGGGGTACTGATTGAGGGTGATCAGCCATGATCGCATTGAATGGCGGTGCTGGCTCGAAGGGCTGAATGGCCTACTCCTGCACCTATTGTCTATTTTCTATTGTCTATTGCACATAATACTCCAGGTGCGGTCTCACTAGGGCCCTGTACAACTGCAGAAGATGCTCAGCATTAGGTTACTCCAGCATTTTGTGTCTGTCTTTGCTCTATTCTGGTGTTTGTATTTTTGGTTTTATTTGAGGGACTCTTGACAGATTGCCCTGATATCACAAGGGTATGTCACTTGCCTTTTTGCCGAGAATCAGCGTGTTTCATGCACATCAGTTCTCAGCAACTGTGCCAAGCATTGTTTAGTTTCATTTACTTTAGAGATACAACGCGGAAACAGGCCCTTCGGCCCACCGGGTCCGCGCCGACCAGCGATCCCCGTACACTAACACTACTACACACACACACAAGGGACAATTTTTACATTTATACCAAGCCAGTTAACCTACAAACCTGCACGTCTTTGGAGTGTGGGAGGAAACCGAAGATCTCGGAGAAAATCCACGCAGGTCACGGGGAGAACGTACAAACTCCGTACAGACGGCGCCCGTAGTCGGGATGGAACCCGGGTCTCTGGTGCTGTGAGGCAGCAACTCTACCACTGCACCACCGTGCCGCCCAAAGTAACTAATTCTGTGTTAATTATTGGAAAATAATTCTAATTCTTCTGATATAATTCCTCCTATTGGGCGGCACGGTGGCGCAGCGGTAGAGTTGCCGCCTTACAGCGAATGCAGCGCCGGAGACTCAGGTTCCATCCCGACTACGGGTGCTGTCAGTACGGAGTTTGTATGTTCTCCCCGTGATCTGCGTGGGTTTTCTCAGGGTGCTCCGGTTTCCTCCCACACTCCAAAGACGTACAGGTATGCAGGTTAATTGGCTGGGCAAATGTAAAAAAAAATTGTCCCTAGTGGGTGTAGGATAGTGTTAGTGTGCGGGGATCGCTGGGCGGCACGGACCCAGTGGGCCGAAGGGCCTGTTTCCGCATTGTATCTCTAAATCTAAAAAAAATCTAAATCTAATGATTTGGCTTTTAACTTGATACTGATATCACTTGAAAAAATGATTGTGAAATTATTTTACTACTTGATTTGTATGTAGAAGAAATCTTCCATCAGACTGCCACAGAATAACACTAGGCCCAACACCACACCACACACATTGCATCTTTTTTGAAGACTTAGCTTGTGGAAATGGTCACAATTTAAGTGCAAAGATGTTGGTTCGAGATTATAAAAGTAACTTCCGAAAACCTTATTAAACCCAATTATCAGTACACGGAACATGGGAAGGCACCTCAAAGAATGGACCCTTACCCACTGTGTCCGTGTCGAACATGATACCAAGATAAACTTAAGAGCTCTTGCTCTTCCCCTCTCCCATTATAGATGAGGCTCTCACTAGGGTCTCTTCTACATCCCGCAGCTCCGCTCTTGCTCCCCCTCCCCTCATTCGTAACAAGGACAGAATCCCCCTCGTTCTCACCATTCCACCCCACCAGCCAGCGGATCCAACAAATCATCCGGCAACATTTCCGTCACCTACAACGGGACCCCACCACTGGCTACATCTTCCCATCCCCTCCCCTTTCTGCGTTCTGCAGAGACCGTTCCCTCCGTAACTCCCTGGTCCACTCGTCCCTTCCTACCCAAACCACCCCAACCCCGGGCACTTTCCCCTGCAACCGCACGAGATGCAACACCTGTCCCTTTACCTCAACTCCATCCAAGGACCCAAACAGTCTTTCCAGGTGAGGCAGAGGTTCACCTGCACCTCCTCCAATCTCATCTACTATATCCGCTGTTCTAGATGTCAACTTCTCTACATCGGCGAGACCAAACGTAGGCTCGGCGATCGTTTCGCTCAACACTCCGCTCAGGCTGCCTTAACCGACCTGATCTCCCGGTGGCTCAGCACTTCAACTCCCCCTCCCACTCACAGTCTGACCTTTCTGTCCTGGGCCTCCTCCATTGTCATAGTGAGGCCCAGCGCAAATTGGAGGAACAGCACCTCATATTTCGCTTGGGCAGCTTACACCCCAGCGGTATGAACATTGACTTCTCTAACTTCAGATAGTTCCTCTGACCCTCTCTTTCCCTCCTCCTTCCCAGTTCTCCCACTAGTTTTCCTGTCTCTAACTACATCCTATCTTTGTCCCACCCCCTGCCCTGACATCAGTCTGAAGAAGGGTCTCGACCCAAAACGTCAACCATTCCTTCTCTCCTGAGATGCTGCCTGACCTGCTGAGTTACTCTAGCACTCTGTGAAACGTCACCTATCCATGTTCTCCACAGATGCTGCCTGACCCGCTGAGTTACTCCAGCACTCTGTGAAACGTCACCTATCCATGTTCTCCACAGATGCTGCCTGACCCACTGAGTTACTCCAGCATTTTGTGACACCCAAGATAAACCAATCTCCCCTGCCTGCACGCGATGCATACCCCTTCATTCTTGCCAAGCCAGGCAGGGCAAGGGTTGGGCAGCCAATCTGGACTAATTCGGACCACGCTAATGTGAAAGTTTGTAGGTTACTATTCTGCTTCAGTCCATTGATTGCTCTTTAAGTGGATCTGTTGCTTAGCTCCTAACGGTGAATACTCAGTGGCAATTATTGATTGCATGGCATTAAATGTTGTGTGGGAACGAGTAGGCCAATGGCAATGAAGCAGTGGGGGACAATATTTAAAAATCAATAGACCCTCTCCTGGTCATCAAAGGACAGCTCGCCCCACTTATGAGTGTGGCCGCCCGAGAGGAACCCCAGGCGCAGTCACATCACGCAGTGTGGCACGGGTCCTTCCCCCTCACAAACGCACAAACAAACAACGTTTAATCTTTCTAATCTTTACAGTTGATTCATTACCTTCGTAGATCCTCACTGTGTGTGTAGGACAAAAACTGCAGATGCTGCTTAAAGTCGAAGGTCGACACAAAATGCTGGAGTAACTCAGCGGGTCAGGCATCATCACCTGTTCAGTACTGCCTTCAACCACTGAAGGTACCTCACCTTCTGTCTCCTTTCTCTGTTCATTTATTTATTTACTTATTTATCTATTTATTCATTTCCCTATGTTCTCAAAATCTCTGTAAAGCGTCTTTGAGTATATGAAAAGCGCTATATAAATAAAATGTATTATTATTATTATTATTATTATTATTATCTCTGGAGAACATGGATAGGTGACGTTTCACAGAGCGCAGTAGTACTCTAACTCTATCTAACTCTCTTTTAAATTCATCCAATGAATTGGCCGCCACTGCCTTCTGCGGCAGAGAATTCCACAAATTCATAACTCTCTGGGTGATAAAAGTATTTTCTCACTTCAGATTTAAATGGCCTTTATTCTTATTCAGTCAGAGACGTTTTCAGTCAGAGAGTTGTGAATCTGTGGAATTCTCTGCCTCAGAAGGCAGTGGAGGCCAATTCTCTGAATGCATTCAAGAGAGAGCTGGATGGAGCTCTTAAGGATAGCGGAGTCAGGGGGTATGGGGAGAAGGCAGGAACGGGGTACTGATTGAGAATGATCAGCCATGATCACATTGAATGGCGGTGCTGGTTCGAAGGGCCGAATGGCCTCCTCCTGCACCTATTGTCTATTGTCTATTGTCTATTATTCAAGTATTGTCTTTCTGCTGACTGGTTAGCATGCAACAAAAGCTTTTCAATGTACCTCAGCACACATGACAATAAACTGAACTGAGACTGCATTGAGATTGTTTGTGTTACTTTCCAAAAGTAATTCCTTTTAAATTAGCAAACTTAATTATAAATTGCACGATTAGGGACTGCAAACGTGTGAAATATTAATTGGATTCATTCTGTCTCATCAACAGTCACACGAGCTGTGAGTTCTCAGATTTTTCACTGAGAGGAAATTCAGCAAATCCTGGCAAACAGCGGGGCAGCGATCGAAATTAACTGCAGCACTGAGTTCTTTATTTTTCCAGCAAAACGACTTTTCTTTGCATGGATGTGTTTGGATGTCAGTGTTGCAAGAGTTCAGAATACTGAGGGGAAAGAATATGGTGCAGGAAGAGTGTTGTTTAACATGCCAATTTTGTCTTGGTGATTTGAACTTAGGAGTAAAGAGGCCTTTCTGCAGTTGTACAGAGCCCAGGTGAGAACACATCTATTTTTTTTTAGATTTAGAGATACAGCGCAGAAACAGGCCCTTCGGCCCACCGAGTCCGCGCCGCCCAGCGATCCCCGCACACTAACACTATCCTACACCCACTAGGGACAATCTTTACATTTACCAAGCCAATTAACGTCTTTGGAGTGTGGGAGGAAACCGAAGATCTCGGAGAAAACCCACGCAGGTCACGGGGAGAACGTACAAACTCCGTACAGACAGCGCCTGTAGTCGGGATGGAACCCGAATCTCCGGCGCTGCATTCGCTGTAAGGCAGCAACTCTACCGCTGCGCCACCGTGCCGCCTTAAGTATTGGAGTATGGAGTCTGGAGTAATGTGCGCAGTTTTGGTCTTCCAATTTGAGGAAGGATGTCCTTGCTATTGATTAATATTGATTGCTTTTGGGTTAATCCCCAGGATGGTAGGAAAGATTGGAAAGACTGGGCTTGTATTCACAGGAATTTAGAAGGATGAGAGGGGAGCTACTGGAGAGGTATAAAATTATTAAAAGGACTGGACAAGCTAGATGCAGGAAAAATGTTCCCAATGTTGGGGGAGTCC